>NC_088220.1:17309926-17609926 GCF_036934945.1 Oncorhynchus masou masou | reverse complement strand
GACAGAGAAGAGGTTGTAGTATGACTAACTAACTGTATGACAGAGAAGAGGTTGTAGTATGACTAACTAACTGTATGACAGAGAAGAGGTTGTAGTATGACAAACTAACTGTATGACAGAGAATAGGTTGTAGTATGACAGAGAAGAGGTTGTAGTATGACTAACTAACTGTATGACATAGAAGAGGTTGTAGTATGACTAACTAACTGCATCAAAGAGAAGAGGTTGTAGTATGACTAACTAACTGTATGACAGAGAAGAGGTTGTAGTATGACTAACTAACTGTATGACAGAGAAGAGGTTGTAGTATGACTAACTAACTGTATGACAGAGAAGAGGTTGTAGTATGACTAACTAACTGTATGACAGAGAAGAGGTTGTAGTATGACTAACTAACTGCATCAAAGAGAAGAGGTTGTAGTATGACTAACTAACTGTATGACAGAGAAGAGGTTGTAGTATGGCTAACTAACTGCATCAAAGAGAAGAGGTTGTAGTATGACTAACTAACTGTATGACAGAGAAGAGGTTGTAGTATGACTAACTAACTGCATCAAAGAGAAGAGGTTGTAGTATGACTAACTAACTGTATGACAGAGAAGAGGTTGTAGTATGACTAACTAACTGCATCAAAGAGAAGAGGTGGTAGTATGACTAATTAACTGCATCAAAGAGAAGAGGCTGTAGTGTGACTAACTAACTGTATGGCATAGAAGAGGTTGTAGTATGACTAACTAACTGTATGACATAGAAGAGGTTGTAGTATGACTAACTAACTGTATGACAGAGAAGAGGTTGTAGTATGACTAACTAACTGTATGACATAGAAGAGGTTGTAGTATGACTAACTAACTGCATCAAAGAGAAGAGGTTGTAGTATGACTAACTAACTGCATCAAAGAGAAGAGGTTGTAGTATGACTAACTAACTGTATGACAGAGAAGAGGTTGTAGTATGACTAACTAACTGTATGACATAGAAGAGGTTGTAGTATGACTAACTAACTGTATGACAGAGAAGAGGTTGTAGTATGACTAACTTACTGCATCAAAGAGAAGAGGTTGTAGTATGACTAACTAACTGTATGACAGAGAAGAGGTTGTAGTATGACTAACTAACTGTATGACATAGAAGAGGTTGTAGTATGACTAACTAACTGCATCAAAGAGAAGAGGTTGTAGTATGACTAACTAACTGCATCAAAGAGAAGAGGTTGTAGTATGACTAACTAACTGTATGACAGAGAAGAGGTTGTAGTATGACTAACTAACTGTATGACAGAGAAGAGGTTGTAGTATGGCTAACTAACTGCATCAAAGAGAAGAGGTTGTAGTATGACTAACTAACTGTATGACAGAGAAGAGGTTGTAGTATGACTAACTAACTGCATCAAAGAGAAGAGGTGGTAGTATGACTAACTAACTGCATCAAAGAGAAGAGGTTGTAGTATGACTAACTAACTGTATGACAGAGAAGAGGTTGTAGTATGACTAACTAACTGTATGACATAGAAGAGGTTGTAGTATGACTAACTAACTGTATGACATAGAAGAGGTTGCAGTATGACTAACTAACTGCATCAAAGAGAAGATGTTGTAGTATGACTAACTAACTGCATCAAAGAGAAGAGGTTGTATTATGACTAACTAACTGTATGACAGAGAAGAGGTTGTAGTATGACAAACTAACTGTATGGCATAGAAGAGGTTGTAGTATGACTAACTAACTGTATGACATAGAAGAGGTTGTAGTATGACTAACTAACTGTATGACAGAGAAGAGGTTGTAGTATGACTAACTAACTGTATGACATAGAAGAGGTTGTAGTATGACTAACTAACTGTATGACATAGAAGAGGTTGCAGTATGACTAACTAACTGCATCAAAGAGAAGAGGTTGTATTATGACTAACTAACTGTATGACAGAGAAGAGGTTGTAGTATGACAAACTAACTGTATGGCATAGAAGAGGTTGTAGTATGACTAACTAACTGTATGACATAGAAGAGGTTGTAGTATGACTAACTAACTGTATGACATAGAAGAGGTTGTAGTATGACTACCTAACTGTATGACAGAGAAGAGGTTGTAGTATGGCTAACTAACTGCATCAAAGAGAAGAGGTTGTAGTATGACTAACTAACTGTATGACAGAGAAGAGGTTGTAGTATGACTAACTAACTGTATGACAGAGAAGAGGTTGTAGTATGACTAACTAACCGTATGACAGAGAAGAGGTTGTAGTATGACTAACTAACTGTATGACAGAGAAGAGGTTGTAGTATGACTAACTAACTGTATGACAGAGAAGAGGTTGTAGTATGGCTAAGTAACTGTATGACAGAGAAGAGGTTGTAGTATGGCTAACTAACTGTATGACAGAGAAGAGGTTGTAGTATGACTAACTAACTGCATCAAAGAGAAGAGGTTGTAGTATGACTAACTAACTGCATCAAAGAGAAGAGGTTGTAGTATGACTAACTAACTGCATCAAAGAGAAGAGGTTGTAGTATGACTAACTAACTGTATGACATAGAAGAGGTTGTAGTATGACTAACTAACTGTATGACAGAGAAGAGGTTGTAGTATGACTAACTAACTGTATGACAGAGAAGAGGTTGTAGTATGACTAACTAACTGTATGACAGAGAAGAGGTTGTAGTATGACTAACTAACTGTATGACATAGAAGAGGTTGTAGTATGACTAACTAACTGTATGACATAGAAGAGGTTGTAGTATGACTAACTAACTGTATGACAGAGAAGAGGTTGTAGTATGACTAACTAACTGTATGACAGAGAAGAGGTTGTAGTATGACTAACTAACTGTATGACAGAAGAGGTTGTAGTATGACTAACTAACTGTATGACATAGAAGAGGCTGTAGTATGACTAACTAACTGTATGACATAGAAGAGGTTGTAGTATGGCTAACTGTATGACATAGAAGAGGTTGTAGTATGACTAACTAACTGTATGACATAGAAGAGGTTGTAGTATGACTAACTAACTGTATGACAGAGAAGAGGTTGTAGTATGACTAACTAACTGTATGACAGAGAAGAGGTTGTAGTATGACTAACTAACTGCATCAAAGAGAAGAGGTTGTAGTATCACTAACTAACTGTATGACAGAGAAGAGGTTGTAGTATGGCTAACTAACTGTATGACAGAGAAGAGGTTGTAGTATGACTAACTAACTGTATGACAGAGAAGAGGTTGTAGTATGACTAACTAACTGTATGACATAGAAGAGGTTGTAGTATGACTAACTAACTGCATCACAGAGAAGAGGTTGTAGTATGACTAACTAACTGCATCAAAGAGAAGAGGTTGTAGTATGACTAACTAACTGTATGACAGAGAAGAGGTTGTAGTATGACTAACTAACTGTATGACAGAGAAGAGGTTGTAGTATGACTAACTAACTGTATGACAGAGAAGAGGTTGTAGTATGACAAACTAACTGTATGACAGAGAATAGGTTGTAGTATGACAGAGAAGAGGTTGTAGTATGACTAACTGTATGACAGAGAAGAGGTTGTAGTATGGCTAACTAACTGCATCAAAGAGAAGAGGTTGTAGTATGACTAACTAACTGTATGACAGAGAAGAGGTTGTAGTATGACTAACTGCATCAAAGAGAAGAGGCTGTAGTATGACTAACTAACTGTATGGCATAGAAGAGGTTGTAGTATGACTAACTAACTGTATGACATAGAAGAGGTTGTAGTATGACTAACTAACTGTATGACAGAGAAGAGGTTGTAGTATGACTAACTAACTGTATGACATAGAAGAGGTTGTAGTATGACTAACTAACTGTATGACAGAGAAGAGGTTGTAGTATGACTAACTAACTGCATCAAAGAGAAGAGGTTGTAGTATGACTAACTAACTGTATGACAGAGAAGAGGTTGTAGTATGACTAACTAACTGTATGACATAGAAGAGGTTGTAGTATGACTAACTGTTACGAATCCCTTTTGGCCCGACAGTCTAGGGGGGATGGTAATGAGACTCGTAACATAACTCATGCAAATTATTATTGTGACAAAGGAAAAGTGTGAACGAAATAAGCACGACAACTGAAATCTACCGTCAAACTCTAGGTTTATTTATAAACACACGGTAATGGGGGGAGCAGGAAAAGGGGCTGAGCTGGACCCAAGGAAAGAAACAATAAGTATTCAAAAACACCCCTAAGCTAGACTAGCCTACTTTAACAACAGCTAACTAACTAACCAAAAATACAGTGGGTGGTCCGCCCAGTTCTAACTAGTGTATTTAACAAAGTTAACGGGTAGTGTATGCCCATAGACTTGAGGTTTTTTCCACCAGCAATCAAACACAAACACCATAACCAAAAACAATACTCACAGGTGATGACAAAGTGCTATGAGGTGCTTAAAAAAAAGAGAGGTTACGACACAAAGCGAGAGTGAAACACAGAGACCTACAGACATGGCATTTACAGAGAGATTGGATTGAGCTGAGCTGAGCTGAGCTGAGCTGGGCTCTAGAACAAACAAATGGGGTTTTTAAACCATGGGGAAGGAACTGTGATAGGTCAGGAAATTGGAGGAGGTGTGTCTTCTGATTGATGATTGATTGGGGAGTGATGATTTTCACCTGTGAGGGGAGAAGGAGAGAAAAGAAACACACACACAGGATACACACACACACAGGATAACTGTATCCGTAACACTAACTAACTGCATCAAAGAGAAGAGGTTGTAGTATGACTAACTAACTGCATCAAAGAGAAGAGGTTGTAGTATGACTAACTAACTGTATGACAGAGAAGAGGTTGTAGTATGACTAACTAACTGCATCAAAGAGAAGAGGTTGTAGTATGACTAACTAACTGTATGACAGAGAAGAGGTTGTAGTATGACTAACTAACTGTATGACAGAGAAGAGGTTGTAGTATGGCTAACTAACTGCATCAAAGAGAAGAGGTTGTAGTATGACTAACTAACTGTATGACAGAGAAGAGGTTGTAGTATGACTAACTAACTGCATCAAAGAGAAGAGGTGGTAGTATGACTAACTAACTGCATCAAAGAGAAGAGGTTGTAGTATGACTAACTAACTGTATGACAGAGAAGAGGTTGTAGTATGACTAACTAACTGTATGACAGAGAAGAGGTTGTAGTATGACTAACTAACTGTATGACAGAGAAGAGGTTGTAGTATGACTAACTAACTGTATGACAGAGAAGAGGTTGTAGTATGACAAACTAACTGTATGACAGAGAAGAGGTTGTAGTATGACAGAGAAGAGGTTGTAGTATGACTAACTAACTGTATGACATAGAAGAGGTTGTAGTATGACTAACTAACTGTATGACAGAGAAGAGGTTGTAGTATGACTAACTAACTGTATGACAGAGAAGAGGTTGTAGTATGACTAACTAACTGCATCAAAGAGAAGAGGTTGTAGTATGACTAACTAACTGTATGACAGAGAAGAGGTTGTAGTATGGCTAACTAACTGCATCAAAGAGAAGAGGTTGTAGTATGACTAACTAACTGTATGACAGAGAAGAGGTTGTAGTATGACTAACTAACTGCATCAAAGAGAAGAGGTTGTAGTATGACTAACTAACTGTATGACATAGAAGAGGTTGTAGTATGACTAACTAACTGCATCAAAGAGAAGAGGTTGTAGTATGACTAACTAACTGCATCAAAGAGAAGAGGTTGTAGTATGACTAACTAACTGTATGACAGAGAAGAGGTTGTAGTATGACTAACTAACTGCATCAAAGAGAAGAGGTTGTAGTATGACTAACTAACTGTATGACAGAGAAGAGGTTGTAGTATGACTAACTAACTGTATGACATAGAAGAGGTTGTAGTATGACTAACTAACTGCATCAAAGAGAAGAGGTTGTAGTATGACTAACTAACTGTATGACAGAGAAGAGGTTGTAGTATGACTAACTAACTGTATGACATAGAATAGGTTGTAGTATGACTAACTAACTGTATGACATAGAAGAGGTTGTAGTATGACTAACTAACTGCATCAAAGAGAAGAGGTTGTAGTATGACTAACTAACTGCATCAAAGAGAAGAGGTTGTATTATGACTAACTAACTGTATGACAGAGAAGAGGTTGTAGTATGACAAACTAACTGTATGGCATAGAAGAGGTTGTAGTATGACTAACTAACTGTATGACATAGAAGAGGTTGTAGTATGACTAACTAACTGTATGACATAGAAGAGGTTGTAGTATGACTACCTAACTGTATGACAGAGAAGAGGTTGTAGTATGGCTAACTAACTGCATCAAAGAGAAGAGGTTGTAGTATGACTAACTAACTGTATGACAGAGAAGAGGTTGTAGTATGACTAACTAACTGTATGACAGAGAAGAGGTTGTAGTATGACTAACTAACTGTATGACAGAGAAGAGGTTGTAGTATGACTAACTAACTGTATGACAGAGAAGAGGTTGTAGTATGACTAACTAACTGTATGACATAGAAGAGGTTGTAGTATGACTAACTAACTGTATGACAGAGAAGAGGTTGTAGTATGACTAACTAACTGTATGACAGAGAAGAGGTTGTAGTATGGCTAACTAACTGTATGACAGAGAAGAGGTTGTAGTATGACTAACTAACTGCATCAAAGAGAAGAGGTTGTAGTATGACTAACTAACTGTATGACAGAGAAGAGGTTGTAGTATGACTAACTAACTGCATCAAAGAGAAGAGGTTGTAGTATGACTAACTAACTGTATGACAGAGAAGAGGTTGTAGTATGACTAACTAACTGCATCAAAGAGAAGAGGTTGTAGTATGACTAACTAACTGTATGACATAGAAGAGGTTGTAGTATGACTAACTAACTGTATGACAGAGAAGAGGTTGTAGTATGACTAACTAACTGTATGACAGAGAAGAGGTTGTAGTATGACTAACTAACTGTATGACATAGAAGAGGTTGTAGTATGGCTAACTAACTGTATGACAGAGAAGAGGTTGTAGTATGACTAACTAACTGTATGACAGAGAAGAGGTTGTAGTATGACTAACTAACTGTATGACAGAGAAGAGGTTGTAGTATGACTAACTAACTGTATGACATAGAAGAGGCTGTAGTATGACTAACTAACTGTATGACAGAGAAGAGGTTGTAGTATGACTAACTAACTGTATGACAGAGAAGAGGTTGTAGTATGACTAACTAACTGTATGACAGAGAAGAGGTTGTAGTATGACTAACTAACTGTATGACATAGAAGAGGCTGTAGTATGACTAACTAACTGTATGACAGAGAAGAGGTTGTAGTATGACTAACTAACTGTATGACAGAGAAGAGGTTGTAGTATGACTAACTAACTGTATGACATAGAAGAGGTAGTAGTATGGCTAACTAACTGTATGACAGAGAAGCTTTGGAAAGGCCTCAGGCTTTTGCTCTGTTGAATGCTGCACACACCACAGAACACACACACCACAGAACACACACACCACAGAACACACACACCACAGTGACACTCACACACACACACGCCACAGAACACACACACACACCACAGAGACACACTCTCTTGCGCATGCGCGCACACACACACACACACACACAGACACAGACACACACACACACGCACGCACACACAGACACACACACACACACACACACTGAATCCACTGCTTGACCTTTCAGGCATACACGCATTCTCCCTCAATCCACAATGTCTCGATGTGATATTTCCATCCAATAAACGTTGATTTGATTTTTCTGTTCTACCTGTCATGACCAGCTATAAAATGGGGTTAAAGCAAGAATAATCAGAAGGGCTTTGTGTTTCTTTGGGTTAACTTATGTAAGTGAGATATAGTGCATTTTCAATGAGCCCCGTTCCTGGGCCTACCATAACCAATCAATGGGTGGACTCTTGACCTTCTGTCTGCGTTGTAAGTGGAGCTTGTTGGGCTGCGATAAAGCTACCAGGCTAGGTAGGCATGGTGGCGTCCCTCTGGGAGTGATATTCCTAAAAGGGATCTGTCTGTGTGTGTCGAATGGGAAACAGGTTTTGCCTCTACTGTGAGGCAAAAAGGTCCACATTGGTCACATTAATCACCACAGGAGTTATTGCTCTATTTATCGCCAGGCCTATCCATCTATATGCCTAATTATGTCTCTCTCTGCTTGTCTGTCCCCCCCTCTCCTCTCCCCTCCCTCTCTCTCTCTCTCTCTCTCCCCCTCTCTCTCTCTCTCCCCTCTCTCTCCCTCTCTCTCTCTCTCTCTCCCTCTCTCCCCCTCTCTCTCCCTCTCTCTCTCTCTCTCTCTCCCCCTCTCTCTCCCTCTCTCTCTCTCTCCCCCTCTCTCTCCCCCTCTCTCTCTCTCTCCCCTCTCTCTCCCTCTCTCTCCCTCTCTCCCTCTCTCTCTCTCTCTCTCCCTCCCTCAATCTCTGGAGAGAGTAAAAGGCCCAGGTCTATCTCCTCTGTCTCTTGTTGCCTTTTGTGTGTGTGAGAGAGAGAGAGAGAGAGAAACACGCACACACACACAAACACACACAGACACACACACACACACATACACATACATACATACACACACACACACACACACACACACACACACAGGTGTTCATCACTAATTATAACAGGATATTATTAGTCCCTGCTTGTCTCCGTAAAATAAGTGCAGGGTATCTGCAGTGTCCAGAGCCAGTTGGGTTTTTCAGAGCCTGCCAAACAAGGCCTGCCTGTGGTGCCGTTCATGTACAAGTGTTTAAACTTGCGAGAGAGACTTTTTTTTAATGGATTTGTCCCTTGTGTATTTCAGGGCTGAGATTTTTTTTACTCACGCCAGCCTTGTACAGCCAATGGTCTTACGAGGTACTACACGCGCGCATGCACACACACACACACACGCACGCACACACACACACACACACATGCACGCACGCACACACACACACACACACACACACACACACACACACACACACACACACACACACACACACACACACACACACACACACACACACACACACACACACACACCTCACTAACTCATCCATTCACACATAGCTTCACACACCCCTCCCCTCAGTGTATATAAAAGCTGTATTGAATTGCACCTTGGCTAGCAATGACTAATCGTCCTTTTGGAGCCTAGAAGAATGTCGACTGCCTCTGTCAGAGGATAGAGGAGAACGAAGTGAATTGTCCTCTGGCCTCCATTCAACTGCTATCGTAATTGCAAAGAAATTCAGAGGAGGTTTTCAGCAGTAGCAGCATTTGAGATTTATTTATTTACCTTCCTCTTCCTCTGGTTGAGATGGTCCCTAGCCTGGCTGGGCTGGCTGCTGGTTGAGATGGTGCCTGAGCTGGCTGGGCTGGCTGCTGGTTGAGATGGTGCCTGAGCTGGCTGGGCTGGAAGCTGATTGAGGTTAGAGGTCGACCGATTAATTATGGCCGATTTCAAGTTTTCATAACAATCGGAAATCAGTATTTTTGGGCGCCGATTTTGCCGATTAAAAAAAAAAATATATATATATATATTTTTTATGTACCTTTATTTAACTAGGCAAGTCAGTTAAGAACACATTCTTATTTTCAATGACGGCCTAGGAACGGTGGGTTAACTGCCTCGTTCAGGGGCAGAACGACAGATTTTCACCTTATCAGCTTGGGGGATCCAATCTTGCAACCTTACAGTTAACTAGTCCAACGCTCTAACCACCTGTCTCTCATTGCACTCCATGAGGAGCCTGCCTGTTACGCAAATGCAGTAGAAGCCAAGGTAAGTTGCTTGCTAGCATTAAACTTATCTTATAAAAAACAATCAATCAATCATAATCACTAGTTATAACTACACATGGTTACTAGTTTATCAAGCGTGTCCTGCGTTGCATATAATCAATGCAACGCTGGGGGATGATTTAACAAAAGCGCATTTGCGAAAAAAGCACAATCGTTGGATGACTGTACCTAACCATAAACACCAATGCCTTTCTTAAAATCAATACACAGAAGTATATATTTTTAAACCTGCATATTTAGCTAAAAGAAATCCAGGTTAGCAGGCAATATTAACCAGGTGAAATTGTCACTTCTCTTGCGTTCATTGCACGCAGAGTCAGGGTATATGCAACAGTTTGGGCAGCCTGGCTCATTGCGAACTAATTTGCCAGAATTTTATGTAATTATGACATAATATTGAAGGTTGTGCAATGTAACAAGAATATTTAGACTGATGGATGCCACCCGTTAGATAAAATACAGAACGGTTCCGTATTTCACTGAAATAATAAATGTTTTGTTTTTGAAATTATAGTTTCCGGATTCGACCATGTTAATGACCAAAGGCTCGTATTTCTTGTGTTATGTTATAATTAAGTCTATGATTTGATAGAGCAGTCTGACTGAGCGATGGTAGGCAGCAGCAGGCTTGTAAGCATTCATTCAAACAGCACTTTTGTGCGTTTTGCCAGCAGCTCTTCGCAAGCCTATCAGCCTAATGGCTGGTGTAACCGATGTGGAATAGCTAGTTAGTTAGCGGGGTGTGCGCTAATAGCGTTTCAAATGTCACTCGCTCTGAGACTTGGAGTAATTGTTCCCCTTGCTCTGCATGGGTAACGCTGCTTTGAGGGTGGCTGTTGTCGTTGTGTTCCTGGTTCGAGCCCAGGTAGGGGCGAGGTAATGACGGAAGCTATACTGTTACACTGGCAATACTAAAGTGCCTATAAGAACATCCAATAGTCAAAGGTATATGAAATACAAATGGTATTGAGAGAAATAGTCCTATAAATACTATATTAACTACAACCTAAAACCTCTTACCTTGGAATATTGAAGTCTCATGTTAAAAGGAACCACCAACTTTCATATGTTCTCATGTTCTCAGCAAGGAACTCAAACTTTAGCTTTCTTACATGGCACATATTGCACTTTTACTTCTCCAACTGTCGCGACTTCCGCCGAAGTTGGCTCCCCTGCCTGTTCAGGCGGTGCTCGGCGGTCGTCGTCACCGTCCTACTAGCCGCTACCGATCCCTTTTTCATTTGTCTGTTGGTTTTGTCTTATTAGTTTCACCTGTGTGTATTTTAGTTTAATTAGCTTCCCTATATATAGTAGGTTGTCCCGCCCTTGTTTTGTGCGGGATTGTTTTTGTTACTCTGTTGGATGTGGTTTTCATGTGTGTATTCTCCGGACTGTTTTGTCCTGTGTTTGGGCTGGTCTGTTCAATGCGCCCTGTATGTTGGCGTGACTGTTTTTTGGCCGGAGAATAAATTCACGATATACTGAACCCTGCTCTCTGCGCCTGATTTCAACCCACCACTCCTAGTATCCCGTGACACCAACACTTTGTTTTTGCATTATTCAAACCAAATTGAACATGTTTCATTATTTATTTGAGGCTAAATTGATTTTTATTGATGTATTATATTAAGTTAAAATAAGTGTTCATACAGTATTGTTGTAATTGTCATTATTACAAATAAATAAATAAAAATCGTCCGATTAATCGGCATTGGCTTTTTTTGGTCCTCCAATAATCGGTATCAGTATCGGCGTTGAAAAATCATAATCGGTCGACCTCTAATTGAGATGGTGCCTGAGCTGGCTGCTGGTTGAGATGGTACCTGAGCTGGCTGGGCTGGCTGCTGGTTGAGATGGTACCTGAGCTGGCTGCTGGTTGAGATGGTACCTGAGCTGGCTGCTGGTTGAGATGGTACCTGAGCTGGCTGCTGGTTGAGATGGTACTTGGGCTGGCTGCTGGTTGAGATGGTACCTGGGCTGGCTGCTGGTTGAGATGGTACCTGGGCTGGCTGCTGGTTGAGATGGTACCTGGGCTGGCTGCTGGTTGATATGGTACCTGAGCTGGCTGCTGGTTGATATGGTACCTGAGCTGGCTGCTGGTTGAGATGGTACCTGAGCTGGCTGCTGGTTGAGATGGTACCTGAGCTGGCTGCTGGTTGATATGGTACCTGAGCTGGCTGCTGGTTGAGATGGTACCTGAGCTGGCTGGGCTGGCTGCTGGTTGAGATGGTACCTGAGCTGGCTGCTGGTTGATATGGTACCTGAGCTGGCTGCTGGTTGAGATGGTACCTGAGCTGGCTGGGCTGGCTGCTGGTTGAGATGGTACCTGGGCTGGCTGCTGGTTGAGATGGTACCTGAGCTGGCTGCGTTGGGCTTATGGGCATCAGGGACCCCTGAGACAGCTGGATCCTCTCTCTTTTCCTGAGATGATCCCAGCTCTCACTCACTCTAGTCCAGTATTAATAAAAGCCCTGTCTGCTACTCTGATCACAGCCACTTCCTCTCTGTGGATCAGCTACAGGAACCGTCTCTCTGACCTGGGGGCAAAACTCACCACAGATCATATGTGTCAACTAATTCAATCTGTTGCTATCAGTTATTTTAGGTGCTCGGATCGGGAGCACGTGTGCATGTGTGTTATGTGTACTGTATTTATGTGTGATTGTGTGTACTGTATGTATGTGTGATTGTGTGTACTGTATGTATGTGTGATTGTGTGTACTGTATGTATGTGTGATTGTGTGTACTGTATGTATGTGTGATTGTGTGTGAGTGTATGCTCATGTGTGTTGCTCTGGCTCTATGACAATAAGAGGGAGCTATGTGAGAAATTAGCTGCTGCTCGTGGGTATTGTGTGTGTGGTTGTCTGTGTGTCTGGGAGCCTGACAAGACACAGATCCACACATAGCTGGCGTGACAGGAGACAGATCCACACATAGCTGGCGTGACAGGAGACAGATCCACACATAGCTGGCGTGACAGGAGACAGATCCACACATAGCTGGCGTGACAGGAGACAGATCCACACATAGCTGGCGTGACAGGAGACAGATCCACACATAGCTGGCGTGACAGGAGACAGATCCACACATAGCTGGCGTGACAGGAGACACATCCACACATAGCTGGCGTGACAGGAGACAGATCCACACATAGCTGGCGTGACAGGAGACAGATCCACACATAGCTGGCGTGACAGGAGACAGATCCACACATAGCTGGCGTGACAGGAGACAGATCCACACATAGCTGGCGTGACAGGATACACATCCACACATAGCTGGCGTGACAGGACAGATCCACACATAGCTGGCGTGACAGGAGACAGATCCACACATAGCTGGCGTGCCTCACTGTAGTAGCCCTTCATTACTGATATCATATTGACCTTTTTCATAACTCACTCACCTTTCATATCTCTGTCTCCATCATGGCTTTCTCCCAGACAAAGCACCACGGAACGAGTGTGGGAAGAGACAGACAGGAGAACGAGAGAGAGAGACAGGGCGAGAGAGACAGGGTGAGAGAGAGACAGGGTGAGAGAGGGAGAGAGAGAGAGAGAGAGAGAGAGAGAGAGAGAGAGAGAGAGAGAGAGAGAGAGAGAGAGAGAGAGAGAGAGAGAGAGAGAGAGAGAGAGAGAGAGAGAGAGAGAGAGAGAGAGAGAGAGAGAGAGAGAGAGAGATCTGCATCAGTAACAGCTGCTGAGGCTAAAGAACATGATGTAAGAGATAGCAGCCGCGGGTGAGAATCAAATCTTTAAAGAACATTTTGCCACATTACCTGTAGAAAGGTCAAGCTCATTGATGGCTACAGAAGCATTTGTCAGCGGATAAGTCTGTGCAACCAAGTACTAATTCTGTGGTCCCAATCATTTTATTGATGGTTTAAACTGTAAACTTCTGAAAATGCAACTCTGTCATATTGAAAATCCAATAACAAGGTGTGGAAACCAAAATCTGCTTTTCCATTTCAACGTATTTGAAAAGAAATATGCAATTATAGAATAAAAGTGCAAGGGTGCCAACATACACTATTTGGTTGCAACTGTATGATGATGGGTAGTATAGTAACCTGTTATAATAACCTGTTATAAAAAGCTGTTATAACAACCTGTTATAATAACCTGTTTTAATAACCTGCTATAATAAACTGTTGAAATAAACTGTTATAATAAGATAGTATAATAAGCTGGTATAATAAACTGTTATAATAAGATGTTGTAATAAGATGTTGTAACATCTTGTTATAATAGGCAGTTATAATAGCCTGTTATAATAAGCTGTTATAATGAGCTGGTATAATAACCTGTTATAATAAGCCGTTATAATAAGATGTTATAATAAGCTGTTATAATAACCTGTTATAATATCCTGTTATAATAACCTGTTATTATACCAGATTATTATAAACTGTTATGTTAACCTGTAATAAGCTGCTATAATAAACTGGTATAGTCCATCCTCCCTGAAATGTGAACAAACTGAAACATATGGATTGTGGATGGTGATGTTTGCATTGGTATGGGATGACATGATTTTAATATCCAGCTTTCAGCATACCATGTATTTGACATGAGTTTATGAATAATTTAAGATCTTCATGGGAAATCCTTCTCATTCCCATAGGTTTAAGTTTCAACTTTAAAGCTCATATCCAGTGAAAAGGAGCTATTATTTTGACCTATTACAAATGTTGATCTGATATACTGTCCACACCAGTATATGGCCTCTGTGTGCAGGGCAAGTTTTGTTTTCTGTTCCTCCAATGTAATGTTGTTTTTACAGCTGCATAAGGCATCACGCAAAGGATGGACATACCACATGGGTTATTGAACATCATACCACATGGGTTATTGAACATCATACCACATGGGTTATTGAACATCATACCACATGGGTTATTCAACATCATACTACAAGGGTTATTCAACATCATACTACGGGGTTATTCAACATCATACCACATGGGTTATTGAACATCATACCACATGGGTTAGTCAACATCATACCACATGGGTTATTCAACATCATACTACGGGGTTATTGAACATCATACCACATGGGTTATTCAACATCATGGGTTAGTCAACATCATACCACATGGGTTATTGAACATCATACCACATGGGTTAGTCAACATCATGGGTTAGTCAACATCATGGGTTAGTCAACATCATACAACATGGGTTATTAAACATCATGGGTTATTCAACATCATGTGTTAGTCAATGTCATACATCATGGGTTATTCAACATCATGGGTTAGTCAACGTTATACAACATGGGTTATTCAACATCGTGGGTTATTAAACATCATGGGTTAGTCAATGTCATACATCATGGGTTATTCAACATCATGGGTTATTCAACATCAAGGGTTATTCAACATCATGGGTTAGTCAACGTACTACAACATGGGTTATTCAACATCATACATCATGGGTTATTCAACATCATGGGTTATTCAACATCATGGGTTATTCAACATCATGGGTTAGTCAACATCATGGGTCAGTCAACGTCATACAACATGGGTTATTAAACATCATGGATTAGTCAACATCATGGGTTATTAAACATCATGGGTTATTCAACATCATGGGTTAGTCAATGTCATACATCATGGGTTATTCAACATAATGGGTTAGTCAACGTTATACAACATGGGTTATTCAACATCATGGGTTATTAAACATCATGGGTTATTCAACATCATGGGTTAGTCAACGTCATACGACATGGGTTAGTTAACATGGGTTATTCAACATCATGTGTTATTCAACATCATGGGTTATTCAACATCATGGGTTAGTCAACATCATACAACATGGGTTATTAAACATCATGGGTTATTCAACATCATGTGTTTGTCAATGTCATACATCATGGGTTATTCAACATCATGGGTTAGTCAACATCATGGGTTAGTCAATGTCATACATCATGGGTTATTCAACATCATGGGTTAGTCAACGTTATACAACATGGGTTATTCAACATCATACATCATGGGTTATTCAACATAATGGGTTATTCAACATCATGGGTTAGTCAATGTCATACATCATGGGTTATTCAACATCATGGGTTAGTCAATGTCATACATCATGGGTTCTTCAACATCATGGGTTATTAAACATCATGGGTTATTCAACATAATGGGTTAGTCAATGTCATACATCATGGGTTATTAAACATCATGGCTTAGTCAACGTCATACAACATGGGTTATTAAACATCATGGGTTATTGAACATCATACCACATGGGTTATTCAACATCATGGGTTAGTCAACATCATGGGTTAGTCAACATCATGGCTTAGTCAACGTCATACAACATGGGTTATTGAACATCATACCACATGGGTTATTCAACATCATGGGTTAGTCAACATCATGGGTTAGTCAACATCATGGGTTAGTCAACATCATACAACATGGGTTATTAAACATCATGGGTTATTCAACATCATGTGTTAGTCAATGTCATACATCATGGGTTAGTCAACGTTATACATGGGTTATTCAACATCATGGGTTATTAAACATCATGGGTTATTCAACGTCATACGACATGGGTTAGTAAATATCATGGATTAGTCAACATCATGGGTTATTCAACATCATGGGTTAGTCAACATCATACAACATGGGTTATTAAACATCATGGGTTATTCAACATCATGTGTTTGTCAATGTCATACATCATGGGTTATTCAACATCATGGGTTAGTCAACGTTATACAACATGGGTTATTCAACATCGTGGGTTATTAAACATCATGGATTAGTTAATGTCATACATCAAGGGTTATTCAATATCATGGGTTATTCAACATCAAGGTTTATTCAACATCATGGGTTAGTCAACGTTATACAACATGGGTTATTCATCATCATACATCATGGGTTATTCAACATAATGGGTTATTCAACATCATGGGTTATTCAACATCATGGGTTAGTCAATGTCATACATCATGGGTTCTTCAACATCATGGGTTATTAAACATCATGGGTTATTCAACATCATGGGTTAGTCAATGTCATACATCATGGGTTATTCAACATAATGGGTTAGTCAACGTTATACAACATGGGTTATTCAACATCATGGGTTATTAAACATCATGGGTTATTCAACATCATGGGTTAGTCAATGTCATACATCATGGGTTATTAAACATCATGGCTTAGTCAACGTCATACGACATGGGTTAGTTAACATCCTGGGTTATTCAACATCATGTGTTATTCAACATGTGTTAGTCAATGTCATTCATCATGGGTTATTCAACATCATGGGTTAGTCAACGTCATACAACATGGATTATTCAACATCATACATCATGGGTTATTCACATCATGGGTTATTCACATCATGGGTTATTCAACATCATGGGTTATTCAACATCATGTGTTAGTCAACATTATACAACATGGGTTATTCAACATCATGTGTTATTCAACATCATGTGTTATTCAACATCATGGGTTATTCAACATCATGGGTTAGTCAACATCATACAACATGGATTATTCAACATCATACATCATGGGTTATTCACATCATGGGTTATTCAACATCATGGGTTATACAAGATTATACCACATAGGTTATTCAACATTATACAACATGGGTTATTCAACATGAGAGACAATGTTTGTTCTAATCATTATTGTAGTGTTTTTTCTATGCTTCTAATCATTCTCGTTCTTCTCCCACTCCTCTCTGGTCTCCTGGCCTGTCTGTCTGTCTCCTGTCCTGTCTGTCTGTCTCCTGGCCTGTCTGTCTGTCTCCTGGTCTATCTGTCTGTCTATCTCCTGGACTGTTTGTCTGTCTGTCTGCCTGTCTGTCTGTCTGTCTGTCTGTCTGTCTGTCTGTCTACTGATCTGTCTGTTTGTCTCCTTGTCTGTCTGTCCGTTTGCCTCCTCGTCTGTCTGTTTGTCTCCTGGTTGGTCTGTTTGTCTCCTGGTCTGTCTGTCTGTCTGTCTACTGATTTGTCTGTTTGTCTGTTTGTATCCTTGTCTGTCTGTCTGTCTGTCTGTCTGTCTGTCTGTCTGTCTGTCTGTCTGTCTGTCTGTCTGTCTGTCTGTCTCCTGGTCTGTCTGTTTGTCTCCTTGTCTGTCTGTCTGTCTGTCTGTCTGTCTGTCTGTCTGTCTGTCTGTCTTCTGTCTGTCTGTTTGTATCCTTGTCTGTCTGTCTGTCTGTCTGTCTCCTGGTCTGTCTGTCTCCTGGTCTGTCTGTTTGTCTCCTGGTCTGTCTGTCTGTCTGTCTACTGGTCTGTCTGTCTGACTGTCTGTCTACTGATCTGTCTGTTTGCCTCCTGGTCTGTCTGTCTGTCTGTCTACTGGTCTGTCTGTCTGTCTGTCTGTCTACTGATTTGTCTGTTTGTCTGTTTGTCTCCTGGTCTGTCTGTTTGTCTCCTGGTTTGTCTGTTTGTCTGTTTGTCTCCTGGTCTGTCTGTTTGTCTCCTGGTCTGTCTGTTTGTCTCCTTGTCTGTCTGTCTGTCTGTCTGTCTGTCTGTTTGCCTCCTCGTCTGTCTGTTTGTCTCCTGGTTGGTCTGTTTGCCTCCTCGTCTGTCTGTTTGTCTCCTGGTTGGTCTGTTTGTCTCCTGGTCTGTCTGTCTGTCTGTCTGTCTGTCTGTCTGTCTGTCTGTCTGTCTGTCTGTCTGTCTGTCTGTCTGTCTGTCTGTCTGTCTGTCTGTCTCCTGGTCTGTCTGTCTGTCTACTGATCTGTCTGTTTGTCTCCTTGTCTGTCTGTCTGTCTGTCTGTCTGTCTGTCTTTCTGTCTGTCTGTCTGTCTCCTGGTCTGTCTGTTTGTATCCTTGTCTGTCTGTCTGTCTGTCTCCTGGTCTGTCTGTCTGTCTGTCTGTCTCCTGGTCTGTCTGTTTGTCTCCTGGTCTGTCTGCCTGTCTGTCTGTCTGTCTCCTGGTCTGTCTGTCTGTCTGTCTACTGATCTGTTTGTCTCCTTGTCTGTCTGTCTGTCTGTCTGTCTCCTGGTCTGTCTCCTGGTCTGTCTGTCTGTCTGTCTGTCTCCTGGTCTGTCTGTCTGTCTGTCTACTGATCTGTTTGTCTCCTTGTCTGTCTGTCTCCTGGTCTGTCTGTCTGTCTGTCTACTGATCTGTTTGTCTCCTTGTCTGTCTGTCTCCTTGTCTGTCTCCTGGTCTGTCTGTTTGTATCCTCTGTCTGTCTGTCTGTCTGTCTGTCTGTCTGTCTGTCTGTCTCCTGGTCTGTCTGTTTGCCTCCTTGTCTGTCTGTCTCCTGGTCTGTCTGTTTGTCTCCTTGTCTGTCTGTCTCCTGGTCTGTCTGTTTGTCTCCTTGTCTGTCTGTCTCCTGGTCTGTCTGTTTGTCTCCTTGTCTGTCCGTCTGTCTCCTGGTCTGTCTGTTTGCCTCCTTGTCTGTCCGTCTGTCTCCTGGTCTATCTCTGTCTTAGATCTGGCAGATAACCTGGCTATGGATGACTTCACGTTCCATGACCATTTGCTGACCCCTCAGCTCACTTCCGACAGGGCGGGAGGGCCGTCTTCGTCTGCGGCTGTCCTGGTTCTGAGTCACCTGGATGGGGCTCTCCCTCTGACACTCTTCCTTCTCCTCCTGCTGCTGCTTGGACACCAGTGACCAGTAATCAGTGATCCATCCCTGCTTCTCACCCACAGCTTTCAGAAGAAGAAGAATTTATTAATCTATAAGAGTCGGATATGTGTCTTCTGCTGTAACCAACCCCTCCAAAATGTATATATATAATGCAGCCCTGGGGGTCACAGCAGACTGATTCTGAGATTCCACAAACATAGTCAGACATTGTTTTGACACTATTAAGATGGCATTACTACTGAGGCCTCCCATGCCTCCCACCTATCTCTCCTTTCTCTTCACCTCTCTATATATCTCCTCTCTCTCCTCTATCCTCTCTCTCCTCTTTCTCCTCTCTCCTCGCTCTCCTCTTTCTTCTCTCTCCTCTCACCTCTCCTTTCTCCTCTCTCATCTTTCTCTCTCTCTCTCTCTCTCTCTCTCTCTCACCTCTACCTCTCTCACCTCTCTCCCCTCTCTCCTCTTTCCTCTCACCTCTTTCTTCACCCTCTATCTTCTCTCTCTCTCTCTCTCTCTCTCACCTCTACCTCTCTCCTCTCTCACCTCTCTCCCCTCTCTCTCCACAGCAGACTGATTCTGAGATTCCACAAACATAGCCAGACATTGTTTTGACAGTATTAAGATGGCATTACTACTGAGGCCTCCCGTGTACAGAACAGTTCAATGACTCATCCAAAGCTGACATGGGACTTTCTGAGTCAGCTCTTTGTGAATGAACTGTCCTCTTAATCTGTTTAAAACTCTGCTTGCTGAATAGAGACTCATGGATGTCCTTTGTCTTCGACTGCCAGGCCATCCAACTGGTCTAGATGAACCCAATGCACCATGTAAATAAGTGACTATGGCCTTTCCCTTCCCTCCCCTCTGGCCTCCTCTCATTCTGGTTAAGTGCTCCATTACTCTTTCCTCATAGGGAATCCCCCTCCACTACAGCTAACCCATCTAGACTAAACCTGGTGTTGTGACAAAGTAACTGTCTGAGGCCCTTAGAGCTGAGACTCTCATCCCTAGAGGAGCTACAGGTGTTCTGTTCTTTCGGGTGAAGAGGACTCAGAACTCACAGAGTGGACAGACATCTCTGACTCTCTCTCCTCTCGCTCTCCTCTGTCTCCACCACTTTCTCTCTCTGATCTCCTCTAACTCTCTCCTCTCGCTCTCCTCTGTCTCCACCACTCTCTCTCTCTCTCTGATCTCCTCTCGCTCTCCTATGTCTCCACCACTCTCTCTCTCTGATCTCCTCTAACTCTCTCCTCTTGCTCTCCTCTGTCTCCACCACTCTCTCTCTCTGATCTCCTCTAACTCTCTCCTCTCTCTCTCCTCTCGCTCTCCTCTGTCTCCACCACTCTCTCTCTCTCTCTGATCTGCTCTAACTCTCTCCTCTCTCACTCTCCTCTGTCTCCACCACTCTCTCTCTCTGATCTCCTCTAACTCTCTCCTCTGTCTCCACCACTCTCTCTCTCTGATCTCCTCTAACTCTCTCCTCTGTCTCCACCACTCTCTCTCTCTGATCTCCTCTAACTCTCTCCTCTCTCTCTCCTCCCCCTTCACCACTCTCTCTCTCTCTCTCTCTCTGATCTCCTCTAACTCTCTCCTCTCTCTCTCCTCTGTCTTCACCACTCTCTCTCTCTGATCTCCTCTCTCTCTCCTCTGTCTCCACCACTCTCTCTCTCTGATCTCCTCTTTCCTATCTCCTCTCTCTCTCCTCTGTCTCCACCACTCTCTCTCTCTGATCTCATCTCTCCTATCTCCTCTCTCTCCTGTCTCCACCACTCTCTCTCTCTGATCTCTTCTAACTCTCTCCTCTGTCTCCACCACTCTCTCTCTCTGATCTCCTCTCTCTCTCCTCTGTCTCCACCACTCTCTCTCTCTCTGTTCTCCTCTAACTCTCTCTTCTCTCTCTCCTCTGTCTCCACCACTCTCTCTCTCTCTCTGATCTCCTCTAACTCTCTCCTCCCTCTCTCCTCTGTCTCCACCACTCTCTCTCTGATCTCCTCTAACTATCTCCTCTCTCTCCTCTGTCTCAACTACTCTCTCTCTCTCTCTGATCTCCTCTCTCTCTCCTCTGTCTCCACCACTCTCTCTCTGATCTCCTCTCTCCTATCTCCTCTCTCTCCTCTGTCTCAAACACTCTCTCTCTCTGATCTACATCTCTCTCTCCTCTGTCTCTCCTCTGTCTCCACCACTCTCTCTCTCTCTGATCTCCTCTAACTCTCTCCTCTCTCTCTCCTCTGTGTCCACCACTCTCTCTCTCTGATCTCCTCTCTCTCTCCTCTGTCTCCACCACTCTCTCTCTCTGATCTCCTCTAACTCTCTCCTATCTCTCTCCTCTGTCTCCACCACTCTCTCTCTCTCTGATCTCCTCTAACTCTCTCCTCTCTCTCTCCTCTGTGTCCACCACTCTCTCTCTCTGATCTCCTCTCACTCTCCTCTGTCTCCACCACTCTCTCTCTCTCTGATCTCCTCTAACTCTCTGCTCTCTCTCTCTCCTCTGTATCCACCACTCTCTCTCTCTGATCTCCTCTCTCATATCTCCTCTCTCTCTCCTCTGTGTCCACCACACTCTCTCTCTGATCTCCTCTCTCTCTCCTCTGTCTCAACCACTCTCTCTCTCTGATCTCCTCTCTCTCTCCTCTGTCCACCACTCTCTCTCTCTGATCTCCTCTAACTCTCTCCTCTCTCTCTCCTCTGTCTCCACCACTCTCTCTCGCTGATCTCCTCTAACTCTCTCCTCTCTCTCTCCTCTGTGTCCACCACTCTCTCTCTCTGATCTCCTCTCACTCTCCTCTGTCTCCACCACTCTCTCTCTCCCTGATCTCCTCTAACTCTCTCCTCTCTCACTCTCCTCTGTCTCCACCACTCTCTCTCTCTCTGATCTCCTCTAACTCTCTCCTCTGTCTCAACTACTCTCTCTCTCGCTGATCTCCTCTCTCCTATCTCCTCTCTCTCTCCTCTGTCTCAACCACTTTCTCTCTGATCTCCTCTAACTCTCTCCTCTGTCTACACCACTCTCTCTCTGATCTCCTCTCTCTCTCTCCTCTGTCTCCACCACTCTCTCTCTGATCTCCTCTAACTATCTCCTCTCTCTCTTCTCTGTCTCAACTACTCTCTCTCTCTGATCTCCTCTCTCCTATCTCCTCTCTCTCCTCTGTCTCCACCACTCTCTCTCTGATCTCCTCTCTCCTATCTCCTCTGTCTCAACCACTCTCTCTCTCTTTGATCTCCTCTCTCCTCTGTCCCCACCACTCTCTCGCTCTGATCTCCTCTATCCTCTAACTCTCTCCTCTCTCTCTCTCTCTCCTCTGTCTCCACCAGTCTCTCTCTCTGATTTCCTCTAACTTACTCCTCTCTCTCTCCTCTGTCTCCACCACTCTCTCTCTGATCTCCTCTAACTATCTCTCCTCTCTCTCCTCTGTCTCAACTTCTCTCTCTCTCCGATCTCCTCTCTCCGATCTCCTCTAACTCTCTCCTCTCGCTTGCCTCTTATCTCCACCACTCTCTCTCTGATCTCCTCTCTCCTATCTCCTCTCTCTCCTCTGTCTCAACCACTCTCTCTCTCTGATCTCCTCTAACTCTCTCCTCTCTCTCTCCTCTGTCTCAACCACTCTCTCTCTGATCTCCTCTAACTCTCTCCTCTCTCTCTCCTCTGTCTACACCACTCTCTCTCTCTGATCTCCTCTCTATCCCTCCTCTGTCTCCACCACTCTCTCTCTGATCTCCTCTAACTATCTCCTCTCTCTCTTCTCTGTCTCAACTACTCTCTCTCTCTCTGATCTCCTCTCTCCTATCTCCTCTCTCTCTCCTCTGTCTCCACCACTCACTCTCTGATCTCCTCTCTTCTATCTCCTCTGTCTCAACCACTCTCTTGCTCTGATCTCCTCTCTCCTATCTCCTCTCTCTCTCCTCTGTCCACCACTCTCTCTCTCTGATCTCATCTCTCCTATCTCCTCTCTCTCCTCTGTCTCCACCACTCTCTCTCTCTGATCTCCTCTCTCTCTCCTCTGTCTCCACCACTCTCTCTCTGATCTCCTCTCTCTCTCCTCTGTCTCCACCACTCTCTCTCTCCGATCTCCTCTAACTCTCTCCTCTATCTCTCCTCTGTCTCCACCACTCTCTCTCTTTCTCTGATCTCCTCTAACTCTCTCCTCTGTCTCCACCCCTCTCTCTCTCTCTGATCTCCTCTAACTCTCTCCTCTCTCTCTCCTCTGTCTCCACCACTCTCTCTCTGATCTCCTCTCTCTCTCCTCTGTCTCAAACACTCTCTCTCACTGATCTCCTCTCTCTCTCCTCTGTGTCCACCACTCTCTCTGATCTCCTCTCTATCCCTCCTCTGTCTCCACCACTCTCTCTCTGATCTCCTCTAACTATCTCCTCTCTCTCTTCTCTGTCTCAACTACTCTCTCTCTCTCTGATCTCCTCTCTCCTATCTCCTCTCTCTCTCCTCTGTCTCCACCACTCACTCTCTGATCTCTCTCTGATCTCCTCTTCTATCTCCTCTGTCTCAACCACTCTCTTGCTCTGATCTCCTCTCTCCTATCTCCTCTCTCTCCTCTGTCTCCACCACTCTCTCTCTCTGATCTCCTCTCTGTCTTCCCTGTCTCCACCACTCTCTCTCTGATCTCCTCTCTCTCTCCTCTGTCTCCACCACTCTCTCTCTCCGATCTCCTCTAACTCTCTCCTCTATCTCTCCTCTGTCTCCACCACTCTCTCTTTCTGATCTCCTCTCTCCTATCTCCTCTCTCTCTCCTCTGTCTCCACCACTCTCTCTCTCTCTGAATTTCACCCAGTAGATATGGGAGTTTTTCAATTTGGATTTGATCTCCTCTAACTCTCTCCTCTCTCTCTCCTCTGTCTCCACCACTCTCTCTCTGATCTCCTCTCTCTCTCCTCTGTCTCAAACACTCTCTCTTGCTGATCTCCTCTCTCTTTCCTCTGTGTCCACCACTCTCTCTCTCTGATCTCCTCTCTCTCCTCTGTCTCTCCTCTGTCTCCACCACTCTCTCTCTCTGATCTCCTCTAACTCTCTCCTCTCTCTCTCCTCTGTGTCCACCACTCTCTCTGATCTCCTCTCACTCTCCTCTGTCTCCACCACTCTCTCTCTCTGATCTCCTCTAACTCTCTCCTCTGTCTCCACCACTCTCTCTCTCTGATCTCCTCTCTCCTATCTCCCCTCTCTCTCCTCTGTGTCCACCACTCTCTCTCTGATCTCCTCTCTCCAATCTCCTCTCTCTCTCCTCTGTCTCAACCACTCTCTCTCTCTGATCTCCTCTCTCTCTCCTCTGTGTCCACCACTCTCTCTCTCTGATCTCCTCTCTCTCTCCTCTGTCTCAACTACTCTCTCTCTCTCTGATCTCCTCTCTCCTATCTCCTCTCTCTCTCCTCTGTCTCCACCACTCTCTCTCTCTGATCTCCTCTCTCCTCTCTCTCTCCTCTGTTTCCACCACTCTCTCTCTCTGATCTCCTCTCTCCGATCTCCTCTAACTCTCTCTCCTCTCTCTCTCTCCTCTGTCTCCACCACTCTCTCTCTCTCTGATTTCCTCTAACTTTCTCCTCTCTCTCTCCTCTGTCTCAACCACTCTCTCTCTGATCTCCTCTCTCTCTCCTCTGTGTCCACCACTCTCTCTCTCTGATCTCCTCTCTCCTATCTCCTCTGTCTCCACCACTCTCTCTCTCTGATCTCCTCTCTCCTATCTCCTCTCTCTCTCCTCTGTCTCCACCACTCTCTCTCTCTGATCTCCTCTCTCCTCTCTCTCTCTCCTCTGTCTCCACCTCTCTCTCTCTCTCTGATTTCCTATAACTTTCTCCTCTCTCTCTCCTCTGTCTCCACCACTCTCTCTCTCTGATCTCCTCTAACTCTCTCCTCTGTCTCCACCACTCTCTCTCTGATCTCCTCTAACTCTCTCCTCTCTCTCTCTGTCTCCACCACTCTCTCTCTGATCTCCTCTAACTATCTCTCCTCTCTCTTCTCTGTCTCAACTACTCTCTCTCTCTCCGATCTCCTCTCTCCGATCTCCTCTAACTTTCTCCTCTCGCTCTCCTCTGTCTCCACCACTCTCTCTATCTGATCTCCTCTCTCTTATCTCCTCTCTCTCTCCTCTGTCTCAACCACTCTCTCTCTCTCTGATCTCCTCTAACTCTCTCCTCTCTCTCTCCTCTGTCTCCACCACTCTCTCTCTCTGATCTCCTCTCTCCTATCTCCTCTCTCTCTCCTCTGTCTCCACCACTCTCTCTCTGATCTCCTCTCTCCTATCTCCTCTCTCTCCACCACTCTCTCTCTCTCTCTCTCTCCTCTCTCCGGTCTCCTCTAACTCCCTCCACCCCTGTATTTTTCTGTACTCTTGTCACCCATCTCTCATTTTACCTCTCACTCTCTTTCCTTTATCTGTCTCTCCTCTCTCTTCCCTCCTCTATCTCTCTCTGTCCTCTTTCTCTCACTCTCACTGCATTGTGTCGCCCTGCAGGGAGAAGGTATTGAAAGCAGTTAGTTAGCTCTGACGCCCACTTCCTCCGTGGGCAGTAAAAGTATCCCTGGGATGTGTTGCGATTAGAGGACGTTAATTAAGGGGTTGTTGTGAACTCACAGGTCCCACAGGCCAAGGTGACACCCAACTGGGACGAATTTCAAAATGTGCTTTAAACATGCTGTTTGTCAGAGCAGGTGGTGTATTTTCTTTGTCTGTCTGTCTCTCTCTTTCTCTTCCTCTTCCTGTCTCTCTCCCTCATTCTGTCTGTCTCCCCTTCTCCCTCTCGTCTTGATTGTGACCTGATGAAGACAAAATTATGCCTGTTAGATTAAAGGTTAGCTCCAAGAGTCAACCCCTCCAAGTCACTTGTCCCACTCTTGTCTCCACTGACGCGCCACCATAGCAACTGTTTCCAGGAAGCATTGTATTGGATCAGATTGATTCGCCTGACTCAAGTGTTTGTCTTCTTTCAACCATTAGTGTTTGCTTCTATTACTGTTTGGAAACACCTTGTAGTGCTTTTTCAGTAGAAACCTTTCCCAGAAATTAAAAGGATAGTTAACCCCACAGGGGGTTAATTGAGGTCTTAGCTGTTGAAGAAAAATAACAAGTATTTTCTGTCTGCTTGGTTTGCTGATCAGTAAAGCTAGTAACTCATGGGAGTATATACAGATGTAGGATCATCATTTGATCACTCTTTTGTTGCTGAGAATTTTCCTGCACAGCAGGAAATGAAAACTTGTAGCGTATTGAAGGTTTAAAAAGGCTTCTAACTGGCTCAAATTAGGATCCTACATCTGTATTATCCTATCCTTGCCTGAAAACTGTACAGAATGTTGTTTTTGTTGTCTGTATTTTTGATGCCATTTAATTGCAATGTTGATAGTTTTGATTGAAGATGAATGAACAACCCTGCCATCAACTGGTCAAGAATAACTCCTGATAGGAGGAGCATTCTCTTTTCTCTTCTGAACCGTGTCCCAAATGGCACCCTATTCCCTATATAGAGATGTAGGATCTTATTTATCTGATCACTCTATTATTTGATCACTCTATTATTGCTGAAAATGCAAACTTGTAGTGTATTTGAGTTTTTAAAAGGCTTCTAAAATGTGTAATTTCCACTTATTTATTTTCCTGCTGTATAAAACTGACTCAAATTAAGATCCTACATCTGTATTATCCTATCCTTGCCTGAAAACTGTACAGAATGTTGTTTTTTTGTCTGTATTTTTGATGTCATCTTCAGGAAATATATTTAATTGCAATGTTGATAGTTTTGAATGAAGATGAATGAACAATCCTGCCATCAACTGGTCAACAATACATCCTGATAGGAGGAGCATTCAATTTTCTCTTCTGAGTTGTGTCCCAAATGGCACCCTATTCCCTATATACAGATGTAGGATATTAATTTGATCACTCTATTGCTGCTGAGAATTTTCCTGCATAGAAGGAAATGCAAACGTGTAGTGTATATGAGTTTTAAGCAGGCTTCTAAAGTTTGTAATTTCCACTTTGAAATTTCAGTCTTGATGATTTGCCCTAATGAAAAATATATCAAGCCCTTACAAAAATGTCAATTAATTCACATTTCCTGTTGCAAACAGACTTAAATTAAGATCCTACATCTGTAGTGCAATGCTTTTGACCAGAGCCCTATTGGCTTGGTCAAAAGTAGTGCACTACATAGGGAATAGGGTGCTATTTGGGATGCAAGCAAGCTGTACATTCCCAGCATTATTTAGCATGGGGAAAGAGCAAGGAGGAATATGTGTAGAGACAATGTACAGTTTTTTTTATCTTTAATTTAATTTTCAAGGTCTCCACAACTTTCCGGAAGTTTGCTATTTTCAAACCTTCCCAATGCTTGGAAGGTATATATTAATTGTATGTACAATAATACAAGGCTGGTTCAAAACCAGGAGTTACAAATATTTGTGTCTACATTATTATTTAAAAACAAAATGGCTATTTGAGGCAAAGTAATAAAAATAAAGTACTAAAAATGACCAGCTACAATAAGACTGAGTTAATTTGTATTGCGTTTTTTATTGATACACAACATGACCAAAATTATGCTGTACGCTATAGTTTCCACTGCTCCAGAGGCAGCGAGCTTTACACCACTCCAGCTGACGTGTGGCATTGCACATAGTGATCTTAGGCTTGTGTGCAGCTACACGGCCATGGAAACCCATTTCGTGAAGCTCCCGACGAACAGCACTCACTACCGAGTTCCAAACTCCCCCCTCGGTGGTCCCATTCTGTGAGCTTGTGTTCCTACCACTTTGCGGCTGAGGCGCTGTTGCTCCTAGACATTTCTACTTCACAATAAAAGCCCTTACAGTTGACCGGGCGGCTCTAGCAAGGCAGAAATTTGACGAACTAACTTGTTGGAAACGTGGCACCCTACTCCATGTTGAAAGTCACTGTCAATGGAGATTGGCTGTGTGGCTGTGTGCTCGATTTTATATACCTGTCAAAAACGGATGTGGCTGAAATAGCCGAATCCACTAATTTGAAGGGGTGTCCACAGACTTGTCTATATATAGTGTTCCTATGGTACACTCTTAGAAAAAAGGTGCTATATAGAACCTAAAAGGGTTATTCAGCTGTCCCCATAGGAGAACCCTGTGAAGAACCCTTTCTGGTTCCAGGTAGAACCCTTTTGCTTCAAGGAGGGTTTGTCATGGAACCCAAAAGTGTTCTACCTGGAACCGAAAAGGGTTCTACCTTGAACAGAAAAGGGTTCTATCTGGAACCAAAAAGGGTTCTCCTTTGGAACCTTTTTTTCTAAGAGTGTAAGATAATGGGTACATCTCAAATGGCGCCCTATTCCTTATATAGTGCATTACTTTTGACCTGAGCACTATGAGCCCTGATCAAAAGTAGTACACTGTTTGGGGCCCGGTCAACTGTAAGGGCTTTTATTGTGAAGTAGAAATGTCTAGGAGCAACAGCGCCTCAGCCGCAAAGTGGTAGGAACAAATGGCTGCCATTTGGAACGCACAAAACATGTTTAGACAGAGTCTAATTAAGAACTGAATGTCCAATTAGTGACCAAATAATCTCAGCTGATTGCAGAGCAGTGAGGATCAGGTGACTGTCTGGCCCATGGGTGGGCAACTCCAGTCCTCGAGGGCCTGACTGGTGGCACACCTTTTCTCCATCCCTAGCAAACACAGCTGATTAATCAAATTGCATTCTAAACTGAAGATCATGATTATTGGAGTCCGGTGTGTTGGGGCAAAACTGAGCTGGGGCAAAACTGTGACACCAATCAGGCCTCTCGAGGACTAGAATTGCCCACCCCTGTTAAAGACTCTGGCAAGTTATTCTGGATAGGTAGGCCTACTGTCCAGGGACAGGGGTGGATACGTAAAGGGGTGGTTATTTAGCACCTATCAATCAATGGATGAGTTACACACCAAATATGATTTTGAAGGCGAGTCAAGACTGACTGATATAGGAAAAACAGATTCCACAGCACCTCTTCAGATGATGAGGTCTATGTGCCAAATGGCACCCTATTCTGTATATAGTGCACTATGGGCTCTGGTCAAAGGTGCACTATGTGGGGAATGGGGTTCCATTTAGGATGTCCTCCAGCAATTTTTGTGTTGGTCTGATTGGGATTAGTGATGTCATCGGTCTCCCGCCTTGCTTGAGGGACAATAGCTGGGCAACAGAGAACAAAAGAGGAATCCCCCCCCACACACACACTTGTGCCATGTCATGAGGATACCTGGACCACCTGTTGAGATGTGCCTTTTGTTAAGTAAATCAGCTGATAAATTAGCTGGAAAGCAGACTGGAGCAGGACTTTTAGCCTGAGCCCCCCTATCAATTCAATTAGCATTTAAGAGACTTTATTGGAATGGCAAACATATTTTTACATTGCCCAAGTAAGTGAAATAGATAATGAACAAATGTGAAATAAACAATAAAACATTTACAGTAAACATTACAAACACAAAAGTTCCAATAATAAAAATGTAATGTCATTAACCTCCCAGGACAAGTTATCCCTTATACCTGACCAGGTGACAAACATTCACTCTGCCATGTCTCACACATCCAATTAGTCAAGGAGATTTATTAAGGTTGTGTTTGTATTTAGTCTCTATTTGAACAACTGTAAATGCTATTGTCTCTTCTTCAGCCTCTGTTAACAGGGCCATCACCAAAGCTGCACACACGCGAAACACACGCAGCTCACCCAGCTAGGGAGAGGGAGAGAGAAGTCAGGCAACTGACCCAGGGAGGGAGAGAGAAGTCAGGCAACTGACCCAGGGAGGGAGAGAGAAGTCAGGCAACTGACCCAGGGAGGGAGAGAGAAGTCAGGCAACTGACCCAGGGAGGGAGAGAGAAGTCAGGCAACTGACCCAGGGAGGGAGAGAGAAGTCAGGCAACTGACCCAGGAGAGTCAGGCAACTGACCCAGGGAGGGAGAGAAGTCAGGCAACTGACCCAGGGAGGGAGAGAGAAGTCAGGCAACTGACCCAGGGAGGGAGAGGGAGAGCAGCCAGGCAGCTGACCCTGGGAGGGAGAGGGAGAGAGAAGTCAGGCAACTGACCCAGGGAGGGAGAGGGAGAGCAACCAGGCAGCTGGCCCAGGGAGGGAGAGAGAAGTCAGGTAACTGACCCAGGGAGGGAGATGGAGAGCAGCCAGACAGCTGATCCAGGGAGGGAGAGAGAGTGAAGCCCCGGAAACTGGCCCAGGGAGGGAGAGAGAGAGAAGCCAGGCAACTGGCCCAGGGAGGGAGAGGGAGAGCAGCCAGTCTTCTGACCCAGAGAGGGAGAGGGGGAGCAGCCAGACAGCTGACCCAGCCTGCTGGTCTATTCTCCTAATGCTAATGTGAGGCAAACAGCCCCATTGAAATGCAGAGCCTGGATGTTTTCTTAAGGTAATATTGGGGCAACGTAGAAACCGGCCCACATTGTCCGAGTGAAAGGTCAATTTGATGTTAGTCAGCGGGAACAGCGGGAGTAGCTGCCTATAATCAAGAACAGTTAGATTTTCTGCTTTAGTGACTCCATCTTCATGTATGAATGTGCTCATTATTACTTATGCACACAAATGCATGGCCAGAATGTTTTCCATTGTGGTGTCAGATGTTGAACTCAAAAGCACCGTCATGTGCTTGAGAGGAAATCAAGCAGTGGATTATAAAAATTGTAATAACGTACTTCAATTAATGCTTTCGCATTTATATTGTTCACATGAAATATACTGTACACACAGTCTTCTCCTCTCCTCTCCGATTCAACCAGTCAGCTAGATGTTGAAATTCATCAGATAATGAGAAGCCAGAAACCTCTATCAATGCTTAGCCACATTTAATCACCATGGCACTGGACCATTTTCTTACCTTTTGTTATCCCATTTAGAAGAGCAAACGCCCCATGGTCTCCCATGCACGCAGCCCAGCATCCTCCCGTCCCAAATGGCACCCTAGTCCCTATAAAGTGCATTACTTTTGACCAGAGCACCCAGGCACTATATACGGGATAGGGCGTCATTTGGGACCCACACCTGCTCTTTGTCAACCCCTGGCGTCCCCAGCAGCCGCAGTCACGCCTGCCCTTCGTCAACCCCTGGCATCCCCAGCAGCCGCAGTCACGCCTGCCCTTCGTCAACCCCTGGCATCCCCAGCAGCCACAGTCACGCCTGCTCTTCATCAACCCGTGGCTTCCCCAGCAGCCGCAGTCACGCCAGCTCTTTGTCAACCCGTGGCTTCCCCAGCAGCCGCAGTCACGCCTGCTCTTCGTCAACCCCTGGCTTCCCCAGCAGCCGCAGACACGCCGGCTCTTCGTCAATCCCTGGCTTCCCCAGCAGCCACAGTCATGCCTGCTCTTCGTCAACCATTGGCTTCCCAAACAGCCACAGTCACACCTGCTCTTCGTCAACCATTGGCTTCCCAAACAACCACAGTCACACCTCCTCTTTGTCAACCATTGGCTTCCCCAGTAGCCACAGTCACACCTGCTCTTCGTCAACCATTGGCTTCCCAAACAACCGCAGTCACACCTGCTCTTCGTCAACCATTGGCTTCCCCAGTAGCCACAGTCACACCTGCTCTTCGTCAACCCCTGGCTTCCCCAGCAGCCGCAGTATCACGGAATGAATGGAGCAGACTGGAATGTGGACATACAAAAGCAGGAATGTCAGTTTACTGAGTGCTCCCTCCCAAACCCAAATGTGCCCATGCACACATGACCCCCAACCGCAAATGTTAAAACACAGGGGGGAGAATAAGAAGGTTCGATATGAGGCCTATATTGTCAGCGAACGGGGGTATATTGTTGGGGAACAGGGGTATATTGTTGGGGAACAGGGATACATTGTTGGGGAACAGGGGTATATTGTTGGGGAACAGGGGAATATTGTTGGGGAACAGGGGAATATTGTTGGGGAACAGGGGAATATTGTTGGGGAACAGGGGAATATTGTTGGGGAACAGGGGAATATTGTTGGGAAACAGGGGTATATTGTTGGGGAACAGGGGTATATTGTTAGGGAACAGGGGAATATTGTTGGGGACCGGGGAAAATTGTTAGGGAACATGGGTATATTGTTAGGGATCAGGGGTACATTGTTGGGGAACAGAGACATATTGTTGGGGAACAAGGGTATATTGTTAGCTAACAGGGGTATGGGGAAGGAGGGTTTCACTCAAAATCTCACGATACATGGCCCAATTCATTCTTTCCTTTACACGGATCAGTCGTCCTGGTCCCTTTGCAGAAAAACAGCCCCAAAGCATGATGTTTCCACCCCCATGCTTCACAGTAGGTATGGTGTTCTTTGGATGTAACTCAGCATTCTTTGTCCTACAAACACGACGAGTTGAGTTTTTACCAAAAAGTTATATTTTGGTTTCATCTGACCATCTGACATTCTCCCTATCTTCTTCTGGATCATTCAAATGCTCTCTAGCAAACTTCAGACGGACCTGGACATGTACTGGCTTAAGCAGGGGGACACGTCTGGCACTGCAGGATTTGAGTCCCTGGCGGCGTAGTGTGTTACTGATGGTAGGCTTTGTTACTTTGGTCCCAGCTCTCTGCAGGTCATTCACTCGGTCCCCCTGTGTGGTTCTGGGATTTTTGCTCACCGTTCCTGTGATCATTTTGACCCCACGGGGTGAGATCTTGCGTGGAGACCCAGATCGAGGGAGATTATCAGTGGTCTTGTATGTCTTCCATTTCCTAATAATTGCTCCCACTTTTGATTTCTTCAAACCAAGCTGCTTACCTATTGCAGATTCAGTCATCCCAACCTGGTGCAGGTCTACAATTTTGTTTCTGGTGTCCTTTGACAACTCTTTGGTCTTGGCCATAGTGGAGTGTGACTGTTTGAGGTTGTGGACAGGTGTCTTTTATACTGATAACAAGTTCAAACAGGTGCCATTAATACAGGTAACGAGTGGAGGACAGAGGAGCCTCTTAAAGAAGAAGTTACAGGTCTGTGAGAGCCAGAAATCTTGCTTCTTTGTAGGTGACCAAATACTTATTTTCCATCATAATTTGCAAATAAATTCATTAAAAATCCTACAATATGACTTTCTGGATTTTTTTCTCATTTTATCTGTCACAGTTGAAGTGTACCTATGATGAAAATTACAGACCTCTCATCTTTTTAAGTGGGAGAACTTGCACAATTGGTGGCTGACCAAATATTTTTTTGCCCCACTGTATCTGTTAGGGATACTGGTTAACTATGAGATATCTGTTAGGGATTTTGCATGAGTAAGAGCAGTGGCAGATGAACATCATCATGAATAAAGAGAGGGAAGAACTTTTTAAAAACAACTGCTTTTTCTTTGAACCAAGCCCCTCAATCGGTTTCTCAGCCATCGGCAGAGGGATCACACACACGTACACACACCTTCATCTGGCATGATCTAAGCCTGCTGGCTAATATCTCCTTTAATTATGAAGCATCTGACACACAGCAGTGCTGCTGTGGCTGTGATTGAACCTCAGGCCTGGAGAGGAGAGTGGTGGTGGTGTCATAGTAGACTGTCTGTCATCCTGTTAATGAGATGTCTCTTGCCAATGCATCTCCTCCACCTGCCACAGCCCCAGTACGCCACACTACACACCTACGGTTCCCAAATGGCACTCTATTCCTTTTGTAAAGTAGTACTCTGAATAGGGAAGAGAGTGCCATATGGGAAGCAGCCCTAGTACTCCACTACACACCCATTTCAAGATAGGCAGACATACTTAGAAAGCAATCTACCTTCTCCCCGGCAGTGTAGCTTTACCTGTGTCAGTTGCTGTCTGAGGCCCTTGAGGACGGGATTTGAGGACAGGGGATTTGAGGACAGGGGATCTGAGGACAGGGGATTTGAGGACAGGGGATCTGAGGACAGGGGATCTGAGGACAGGGGATCTGAGGACAGGGGATTTGAGGACAGGGGATCTGAGGACAGGGGATCTGAGGACAGGGGATCTGAGGACAGGGGATCTGAGGACAGGGGATTTGAGGACAGGGGATCTGAGGACAGGGGATCTGAGGACAGGGGATTTGAGGACAGGGGATCTGAGGACAGGGGATCTGAGGACAGGGGATTTGTCATTTGTTTGAATGTCGCACACATGGCACCGTATGTATCTGCCATTCTACACTTCTGGGAAGTAATGATGCAGTCAGTGTGTTTACAGTGTAGAAGTGGTCCACAGTGGAATTCAGAGGGTAATTGGGTGAGATTAAATGTGGTCAAGATTTGGTGGAAAGAAAAGTGCAGGTAAGAAAAGTGTAGGTTTTTCAGAGGCCCCACTTCTTGTTACTAATGCACAATAAAGTTTGACATGCAAGTAGGTCTATATGTCTGCGTTTACACAAGTAGATCAAGTCTGATATTTTCCAACTAAAGTGTGTTTTGACCAATCAAAACAGATATTTGCTAATAACTCCTGGTTTTCTAAACCCAGATCCATGTGCGTTTTGGCTGCTGGAGATCGCAGTGGCAAGAGCTTACTTAACGTCCGGTCCATGCTCCACCCCGGGCGTTTTGTGTTCCCAAGTCTTTGTCCGGAACTCAGTTTGTCTACTTCTCGCGTCCTCTTTCCGCTTATTCGCCTCCTTCTCAAAACGCATTGGAGGAGAATGTCAGAGGGGCGGGACCTCTGGCTTTCTTCTCCAATGGGGCGAGGAGAGAGGAGAGAGGACGCGAGGAGTGTGCAATTGAGATTTTCCCTGGGACTTTGCTAGGCGTCTAACATCTGAGCTGTAGCACGCACATAATACAGTCTAGTGTCCTGTCTGTAAAGCAAATTGCAGCGCGCTGAAGGCTGCAAAAACTTTTTGGTATCTCTACTTTCCATCGTCATTGGCCTTTGTGGGAACTGAAGTCGAGGTGGATGCAACTTAAACACGAACATTATAAAAATAAGTTTGGTTGCTTATTTAGAAAAGTTTGAAACCAATTTTGTTGCCTGCTTTGAGTTTCTATCGGAGAGTCTGGAACTCGAAATACATGCTGAAGACAAACTCATATTCTTTCGCTTTAAAAAACAACTTTCCCTTAATTATTTATTTAGTCTTAATTGTTTAAGGTGGCCCAATCACGGCTGTGAATGAAGAATCCAGTTAGTCAACCAACTTGCTAACTTTTAGAACTTTCGTTGCCAGCGAAGTTGAAAGAAATCAGGGTCTTCATGAGGAAATTCAACGTGCTAGTTGAAACTCTGTCCTAGTAATAGCCGACAGCTGAGCGCCTTTCCCGTGTTTTTGCGTTGCGGTTATATTTTAAACTTTTATTTAACCGACTCAATGAAGACGATGTTAGTGTTCTCTACGGTTTACACATTTGCCGTGCTGTTTGTTTCGACGAAGGCTGAGCACAAGTCGACAAGCTGCAATGAAGTTAGGGCTGCGTACCGTTCCAAAGGCTTCAACTCCAATGATGTTCCCAACAAAGGAATACACGGTAAATGTGCCTTTTAGATCATGTTAATTTGTTATTTCAACGTTTTTTTTGTGTAATTTAGGCCAGAACCATATGTTTTCTAAATTTGTTAGTAATTTAGGTTAGGTGTGTAGCCTACTGTCTGTGTTGTGACAATGATATTCATATAAAGTCATATTTAAAACTACAAGGTTACAGTCAAGTAAACATGTGACATTATCATGTAACAATGTAACGTTTGTAACACGCATTTGAAAATGATTTGATAGCCAAAGCCTATGTCAAACTTACCTGTCTTTCTACGATCTTCTTGAATGATTCACTTCACCAATAAGTGATCCTAGTATTAATGGCAGATTTTTATGACTTGATTTTAAAATAATTCAACTGACTCCTATCGGCTAAACTTCCGTAGCTGTTGCCTTATCTGTGTTTTTACTAGGCCTTTTATTCTTCAGCAAATATAAAACAGCAAATACTTGCCTCGTTCATTTAGAAAAACACCTTTTGCTGATTTACAACAACAGGAACTAAAACAATACACACTCTGCAGTCCGGTACAAACAACAGTCCTATCTATGGGTTATTCCCTGGCTTCCGAAGTAGTGTCTTTGTGGCCCTTATTAGCCAACCTGCCGTGATTTGGAGAAAAACGGGGTCATGTATTTGACATTTAGAGCATGCCATAGGCAATCTATCGGTGTAATAGTATATTTGATGTTTTTTATTTGTTTGTAAAATAGACATAAGTTAAAACTAGACGTTTGAGAAGGGGGGTGGGGTGGACAAAAACCATAGCCTAAATATTTTTTACATCGTCCAATGTCGTCTTTATGCGAGTGACTCTACTAAGTGAACACTCAACAGGCTACACTTTCAGTTAATAATCAGTATAGTTTCACTTCCTGTTGGAAGTCATGTACATTTTCGGTGAGATTCCAAATGGCCGTACAGGGGAACAGCGGGGGGGGGGGGTCTACTACTACGATGTTCCTCCCTGTGCCCCGCATACTTTAAATACCACCCTCCTCTCCTCCTTCCCCGTTTCAGTTTTTGGTCAATTTCATGTTTTGCCACTGTGTTGGAACTTTAAGAACATATTAGATTAATCTAAAATGTTGAATGTAGTTTTGGTCTCTTCTCCTTTTCTTATAAAAGTAGCTAATGGATGTCACAGTATCGAGATCTTAATTTAGACATGGTCATTAGCATAGAATTAGGAATTAGACCGGATCTCTCTGGTCATCAGCATGTTGGTTCTTTGCGTCACCAAAGAATAGGATTCCCTCTATTCATGTACCTTATAGAAATCCCTGTTTTGTAACTGGAACTAGCCAGCCTATAACCTATTTGTACTATGTCTGCCTTTTTCCTTCACCCCAGGCCTGGGATTAACTGAAGAGTTGTTCTGTTAGCACCTTGATTTGTTAAAGCTGCAATATGTAACTCAACCAAATTCACATAGAAATGTGAGTTATAGATATGTCATTCTGATTGAAAGCAGGTTTAAGAAGCAGTAGATCTATTCTGTGTACTATTTCTATCTTTCGTTTTTGCATCTTTTACTTTGTACACCAACTGAATTTTATTTTTTTGTTGCTTATAGTAAATATTTCAGTGGTTTAGATGGTAGAATTATTATCTACACTATACTTGCTTTTTTTGTCTCACAAACTGACATTAGGCTCACTATTAGAATATTAGCAACCTGTATAATCCATGTTTAACCTCTCTGGGATCGTTTGGGACGCTAGAGTCCCACCTCGCCAACAGCCAGCAAAATTGCAGGGCGCCAAATTCAAAACAGAAATCTCATAATTAAAATTCCTCAACCATACAAGTATTTGACACCATTTTAAAGATACACTTCTCGTTAATCCAACCACAGCGTCGATTTCAAAAAGGCTTTTTGGCGAAAGCAGAACACGTCATTATGTTTGGTAAGCAACTAGTCACAGAAAGCATTCAGCCATTTTCCAACCAAAGAGGTGTTGCAGAAATATAGATAAAATGAATCACTAACCTATGACAATCTTCATCAGATGACACTCCCAGGACTCAATGTTACACAATACATGTATGTTTTGTTCGATCAAGTTAATATTTATATCCAAAAACCTCAGTTTACATTGGCGCCATGTTCAGAAATGCCTCAAAAATCCGGAGAAATTGCAGAGAGCCACATCAAATAACAGAAATACTCATCATAAACTTTGATGAAAGATACATGTTTTACATGGAATTAAAGATTAACCTGTTCTTAATGCAACCGCTGTATCAGATTTCAAAAAAGCTTTACTGCAAAAGCACAATATTCAATCTGAGAACAGGTTCAGCCACAAAAGCAAGCCGTACAGTTACCCGCCAAATTTTGGAGTCAACAAAGGTCATAAATAACATTAGAAATCTTCACTTACCTTTGCTGATCTTCGTCGGAATGCACTCCAAGGATTCCCACTTCCATAAGAAATGTTTTTTTTTTGTTTGATTGCGTCCATATATATGTCCAAATACCTCCGCTTTGTTTGCGCGTTTAGTTCACTATTCCAAAGGCACAACGGACATAAATATTCCTATTCATGAAAATCACAAGTGAAATATATTGAGACACAGCGTTGCCTTTTGTTAATCACCTTGTCATCTAAGATTTTCAAAATCTGCTTTACAACCAAAGCTAGACAAGCATTTGTGTAAGTTTATCGATAGCCTAGCATTGCATTTTGTCCAGCTAGCAGCAGGTAACTTGGTCACGGAAATCAGAAAAGCAATCCAATTAAATCGTTTACCTTTGAGCTTCGGATGTTTTCACTCACAAGACTCCCAGTTAGATAGCCAATGTTCCTTTTTCCCAAAAGTATTATGGTTGTAGGCGAAATAGCTCCGTTTGTTCTTCACGTTTGGCTGAGAAATCGCCCAGAAATTGCAGTCACGAAAACGGCAAAAAATATTCCACATTAGCTCCATAATATCGACAGAAACATGGCAAACGTTGTTTATAATCAATCCTCACGGTGTTTTTCAAATATCTATTCGATAATATATCCACCGGGACAATTGGTTTTTCAGTAGGACCGATTGGAATAATGGCTACCTCCTGTATTTTACGCGAGAATCACTCAGAGCCATCAGGTGACCACTTGCGCAATGTAGCCGCTTACGGGTATTCTTCAACATTGATGCGTAAAACTACGTCACAATGCTGTAGACACCTTGGGGAATATGGAGAAAAAGTAATCTGGTTGATAGCCCATTCACTGCTCAATAGGGACGCATTGGAACGCAGAGCTTTCAAAAGATGAGTCGCTTCCGGATTGGATTTTTCTCAGGCTTTCGCCTGCAATATCAGTTCTGTTATACTCACAGACAATATTTTTACAGTTTTGGAAACTTTAGTGTTCTCTATCCTAAGCTGTCAATTATATGCATATTCTAGCATCTTGTCCTGACAAAATATCCCGTTTACTACGGGAATGTTATTTTTCCAAAAATGAAATTACTGCCCCCTAGTCACAAGGTTAAATGAAACTACAAACCTCAGATTTCCCACTTCCGAGTTGGATTTGTCTCAGGTTTTTGCCTGACATATGAGTTCTGTTATACTCAGACATCATTCAAACAGTTTTAGAAACTTCAGTGTTTTCTTTCCAATACTACTAATGATATGCATATATTAGCATCTGGGACAGAGTCGCAGGCAGTTTACTCTGGGCACCTTATTCATCCAAGCTACTCAATACTGCCCCCCTGTCACCAAGAAGTTAAGATGTCTGGTCAAAAACAGATCAGGTGACATGTTTAGAGAAATTTGATGTGACTGACATCCCCTTTATATTGTTATATTCATATTGTTGACATCCGTGCTACTACACTGAACACTAATATAAACTCAACATGTAAAATGTTGGTTTCATGAGCTGAAATAAGAGATCCCAGCAATATGCACAAAAATCTCTACTCGTATTTTTTTCATTTCTGCTAGTTAGCCTTTCTCCTTTGCCAAAATAATCATTCCGCCTGACCGATGTGGCATATCAAGAAGCTGATTGAACAGCATGATCATTACACAAGTGCACCTTGTGCTGGGGACAATAAAAGGCCATTCTAAAATGTGAAGTTTTGTCACAATACAATGACAGATGTCTCAAGTTTTGAGGAATCATGCAATTGGCATGTAGGAATGTCCACCAGCGCTGTTGCCAGAGAATTGCATTTTATCGATGGAAATTTGAATGCACAGGGATAAGAGACGAGATCCTGAGGCCTATTGTCGTGCCATTCATCCGCCCCATCACCTCATGTTTCAGCATGATAATGCACGGCCCCATGTGGCAAGGATCTCTACACTATTCCTAGAAGGTGAAAATGTCAACCTTCCCACTAGTTATGATTGGCTGAGATAATGAGTGGGCTGGACATGCCGAGAGAAGTTCGGATTAGCCTACCATGTAGCACGCTTCTGTCTATAGCTGGTCAGTATGTGAAGGTAATCCTTTCTAGAGTGGCTTTTTAGAAAGATCACGTAGTAGAACTGCATAAGTGTTGCTCTTCACTTTTTGGAGGACAGAGTTTTGAAATCAGTGGAATTAGTATGATAGCTAAGGTGATGGGGAGAATTCTGACATTTTGATTGCAAAAATGCAGACTGAGTCAGAGGACACAAGTCTTTATATAAAACACCTGTCTCCGGATTTCATCTTCAAACTAAGGGCAACCATGGCATCTGACAGAGGGAAGCATCCATCCATGTACAGTTGAAGTCGAAACACCTTAGCCAAATACATTTAAACTCAGTTTTCACAATTTCTGACATTTAATCCTAGTAAAAATTCCCTGTCTGAGGTCAGTTAGGATCATCACTTTATTTTAAGAATGTGAAATGTCAGAATAATAGAGAATGATTTATTTCAGCTTTTATTTCTTTCATCTCATTCCCAGTGGGTCAGAAGTTTACATACTGTTAGTATTTGGTAGCATTGCCTTAAACAATTTAAACTTGGGTCAAATGTTTCAGGTAGCCTTTCACAAGCTTCCCACAATAAGTTGGGTGAGTTTTGGCCCATTCCTCCTGACAGAGCTGGAGTAACTGAGTCAGGTTTGTAGGCCTCCTTGCTCGCACACGCTTTTTCAGTTCTGCCGTCAAATTTTGCCTCAACTTTAGAAGTATGCTTGGGGTCATTGTTCATTTGGAAGACCCATTTACGACCAAGCTTTAACTTCCTGACTGATGTCTTGAGATGTTGCTTCAATACATCCACATAATTGTCCTCCTCATGATGCCATCTTTTGTGGAGTGCACCAGTCCTCTCTGCAGCAAAGCACCCCCACAACATGATGCTGCCACCCCTGTGCTTCACGGTTGGGATGGTGTTCTTCGGCTTGCAAGCCTCCCCTTTCTCCTCAACATAACAATGGTCATTATGGCCAAACAGTTCTAATTTTGTTTCATCAAAACAGAGGACATTTCCCCAAAAAGTACAATTTTATCCCCATGTGCAGTTACAAACCGTAGTCAGGCTTTTTATGGTGGTTTTACATCAGTGGCTTCTTCCTTTCTGAGCGGCCTTTCAGCTTATGTCGATGTAGGACCCGTTTTACTGTGGCTATAGATACTTTTGTACCTGTTACATCCAGCATCTTCACAAGGTCCTTTGCTGTTCTGGGATGGATTTGCAATTTTCGCACCAAAGTACGTTAATCTCTAGGAGACAGAACTCGTCTCCTTCCTGAGCGGTATGACGGCTGAGGGATCCCATGGTGTTTATACTTGCGTACTATTGTTTGTACAGATGAACGTGGTACCTTCAGGTGTTTGGAAATTGCTCCCATAAATGAACCAGACTTGTGGAGGTCTACAATTGATTTTTTTCTTGGCTGATTTTTTTTGATTTTCCCATGATGTCGAGATTGAAGGCAGGCCTTGAAATACACCCACAGGTACACCTCCAATTGACTCAAATGATGTCAATTAGCCTATCAGAAGCTTCTAAAGCCATGATGTATTTTTCTGGAATTTTCCAAGCTGTTTAAAGGCACCGTCAACTTAGTGTATGTAAACTTCTGACCGACTGGAATTGTGATATAGATTATTTTACTTGTCAAAATTACTTGTCATGCACAAAGCAGGATGTCCCCACCGACTTGCCAAAACTCTAGTTTAACCTCTCTAGGGTATGTGGGGCGCTAGCGTTCCATCTGGCCAACATCCAGTGAGGTTGCAGAGTGCCAAATTCAATTACAGAAATGCTCATTATAAAAATTCAGACAACAAAACATTTTTACATAGGTTTAAAGATTAACTTCTTGTTAAACCAACCACACGGTCATATTTATAAAATGCTTTTCGGCGAAAGCATACCTAGCCCAGAACATAGCCCAGTTGACAAATTATTACAAACAGTAACCAGCCAAGCAGAAGCGTTACAAAACTCAGAAATAGAGAGAGAATTAATCCCCTACCTTTGATCTTCATATGGTGGCAATCAGAAGACATTCATTTACTCAATAAATGTTCCTTTTGTTTGAAGTCTCTTTATATCCAAAAACCTACGTTCTGTTAGTGTTTTCTTTAGTAATCCACTGGCTCAAACTCAGTCAAAACAATCAGACAAAAAAAATCCAAATTGTATCCGTAAAGTTCATAGAAACACGTCAAACGATGTTTACATTCAATCCTCAGGTTGTTTTTTAGCCTAAATGATCTATAATATTTCAACCGGATAGTAACTTCAATAAAAAAGGTAAACAAGAAATGCACATGCGCCTGAAAACTCTGTCGCGTTAGGGTCCACTCGTTCAGACTGGTCTTACTCCCTCATTTATAAGAATATAAACCTGAAACAATTTCTAAAGACTGACATCTAGTGGAAGGCATAGGAACTGCAAATGCAGTCCTAAGTCAATGGATACTGTAATGGCATTGACTAGAAAACTACAAAACAAAAACTACTTCCTGAATGGATTTTTCTCAGGTTTTCGCCTGCTAAATCAGTTCTGTTATACTCACAGACACTATTTTAACAGTTTTGGAAACTTTAAAGTGCTTTCTATCCAAATCTACCAGTATGCATATCATATCTTCTGGGCCCGAGTAGCAGGCCGTTTAATTTAGGCATGCTTTTCATCCAAAATTCCGAATGCTTCCCCTACCCTGGGGAGGTTAACAAGAAATGTGTGGAGTGGTTGAAAAAAGAGTGTTAATGACTCCAACCTAAGTGTATGCAAACTTCCGAGTTCAACTCTATATGGTTTAGGCTGGCTAGCTAGCTACATTTTCAGATATGACATGTTTCATTTTCAGTTCAAGTTAGTGTACTGTTAGCTAGCTAGCTAATGTTAGCTGGCTGGCTCTCTAGCTAACCTTGTGTGTGATCTGTGATATTATTAGTATCTCAGAGCCATTTGCATTGCAAGTTATAGCCTAATGTTAGCTAGCACATGTTGAAGCTGGTTGGTTAGCTACCTGCAGATTCATGCAGGGTAATAACTTTGGGATTATGGTTAATTGTTTAGCTAGCTAGCTACATGTCTTAAGACTCCACTATGCAAGTAACCATTTCAATGGAATGTTCATGATGTCACTGCAACAACTGTCGATAGCCAGAGCAAATTTACCAGCTACGTCTTTCTGCTCAGATTTCTGAGGACTCTCTGTGTGCCAGAGCACAGAATAACTGATGAATTTCCAAATGCTCAACGGTCATTGAACATGCCTGTGTCAGTATACATAGGCAAAAAAGCTTAATTAAATTTTTGCCAGTAGCACAGTTGCATTCAACGCTCTGGATAACATTAAAAACAGCCTAACCAGCTCTTCTAGAGTGAGTAAAATGGTCAGTGAGCTGTTCTCTCGTTTGTCTGGAAGTAGCTAGCCAACGTCAGTCAGTCAGTTAGCTTGACTGCTGTTATGTCAATGCTCGAATCAACCCTACTCCTCGACCAGATCATCCAGTGTGTGTGCGCGCTCTGAACACTCAGAGCAAAACATTGTCCTTTTGTAAATTCAGAATCTTACAACGCTCTGAGTTCACAAACGCCCGGAGCACACTCTGCCACTCAAAATAGAATTTGCTAACACGCCTGTAATATAAACCAGCCTTTAGCGTTTACATCTTTTTTTAAATATATATATATTTTTATATAACCTCACATGTGAATCCTTAGAGATGGGTGGGGCTAAGGCTTTAGAGGGTGTGAACAATGCTGAATGGGTGTAGACAAAGAACTCTCCAGTAGGTGTACCAGAACATTCAAGGGCTGTTTTCTGAAACGTGAGGTTACAGGTTTATCAACTTCAAAGCTTAGTTACTTTCCCATTGTTTCCCAACTGTTTGACATACAATTTTCTAGCCCTGATTCTCCACTTTTATTGAATGTTTAAAAACACCATTTCATAAGATCGAGCCAGTCGGTCACACATGGTGGTCACACCAGATACTCAATGGTTTTTCTCATCCATGCCCCTACCTTAAAAATATAAAAATAATTATGTGACCAACAGATGCATATCTGTATTCCTAGTCATGTGAAACCCAATATAGAAGCCTGGGCCAACTTCAATGAGCACTCCTTTATCATCGATAGACTGAGATAATTGATCCAGTGAGAGTGACAAGGTCTACTCTTGCCAAATCGGGTTGGGGCTATCAGAAATCAGAGGGGAACACAAATGCCCCTGCCTGGATTCAGTGTTTTGTGTTGCTAGGGAGAAGTGAAATCTAATTGAGCTCTGCCCCACTTCATCTGGCAGTGAGTCAAAACATCTATTGACTTTAACCCACATTTAAAAGTGTCTTTCTGAATTGGTCCAGGCATCACATTGGACAAGGCACACACAGCTATGTTACTATACTTGAGGAATTTTTGGGGACCAACAATTGATTCCCATTAAATTATTTTCCCTTACCCACTAAACCCTAATTCTAAACCTAACTTCTAAGCCTAAAACAGCCTTTTTACAATTGAGGACCAACCACAATTAATTTGAGTTGGTTTACTATTCTTGTGAGGACTTCTGGTATTAAAGTAAAACTTGTACACACACAACAGACAATACAGTGCATTTGGAAAGTATTCAGACCCCTTCACTTTCTCCATATCTTGTTACATTACAGCCTTATTCTAAAATGGATTGAATTGTTCCCCCCCCCCATCAATCTACACATACTACCCCATAAGGACAAAGCAAACACAGGTTTGTATAATTGTTTTGTAACAAAAAAAACATCACATTTATCTAACTATTCAGACCCCTTACTCAGAACTTTGAAGCACATTTGGCAGCGATTACAGCCTCTGTGTCATGGGTATGACGCTACAAGCTTGGCACACCTGTATTTGGGTAGTTTCTCCCATTCTTCTCTGCAGATCATTTCAAGCTCTGTCAGGTTGGACGGGGAGCTTCGCTGCACAGCTATTTTCAGGTCTCTCCAGTAGAGGTCGACCGATTACGATTTTTCAATGCCGATACCGATTTATTGGAGGACCCAAAAGGCCGATACCGATTTATTGGAGGACCCAAAAGGCCGATACCGATTTATTGGAGGACCCAAAAGGCCGATACCGATTTATTGGAGGACCCAAAAGGCCGATACCGATTTATTGGAGGACCCAAAAGGCCGATACCGATTAATCAGCCTTTTTTTGGTGTGTTTAACCTCTTGAAACTCCCCATCCCGGATCCGGGATTGTGACTAAGCCTCAGGCTCATTAGCATAACGCAACGTTAACGATTTCTGAAAATCGCAAATAAAATTAAAATAATGCGTTTGCTCTCAAGCTTAGCCTTTTCTTAACAACACTGTCATCTCAGATTTTCAAAATATGCTTTTGAACCATAGAAATTGACTAATTTGTGTAAGAGTATGCAAAGCTAGCATAGCATTTTGTGTAGCATGTAGCACGCAACATTTTCACAAAAGCCAGATAACCAAATAAATAAAATCATTTACCTTTGAAGAGCTTCTGATGTTTTCAATGAGGAGACTCCCAGCCACATACCAAATGCGCAGTGTTTCCTGAAAGCGTCTGTGTGTAGGAGAAATCGTTCCGTTTTCTACATTGCGCCTGGCTACCGAAACGAACCGAAAATGCAGTCACCTACAACGTGAAACTTTTCCGGATTAACTACATAATATCGACCGAAACATGGCAAACGTTGTTTGGAATCAATCCTCAAGGTGTTTTTTCACATATCTCTTCATTGACATGCAGTTCGTGGAAGCTTGCTTCTCTCTCTGTGCCCCATGGAAAAATACTGGCAGGTGACTTTTGCGCACCAATTTCGGCGCAGGACACCGGGCGGACACGTGGTAAATGTGGTCTCTTATGGTCAATCTTCCAACGATCTGCCTACAAATACGTCACAATGCTGCAGACACCTTGGGGAAACGACAGAAAGGGCAGACTCATTCCTCTTGCGTTCACAGCCATATAAGGAGATCATGAAAGACAGAGCCTCAAAAATCCTTGTCATTTCCTGGATGCCAAGTCATCTTGGTTTTGCCTGAAGCTCACGTTAAAGGGCACGCATAGAGAAGATATTTGTATTTCTGGACACGTCAGAGTGTTTTCTTTCGAACAGTAGCAATTATATGCATAGTCGAGCATCTTTTTGTGACAAAATATCTTGTTTAAAACGGGAACGTTTTTCTTCCAAAAATGAATTAGCGCCACCATAAGTGTAAGAGGTTAAAAAAACGTCTTTTTTTTTAGACATTTATTTTTATTTGTAATAATGATAATTACAACAATACTGAATTAACACATATTTTAACTTAATATAAAACATCAATAAAATCAATTTAGGCTCAAATAAAATAATGAAACATGTTCAATTTGTTTTAAATAATGCAAAAACAGTGTTTGTAATATGTAAAGTAATATGTGCCATGTAAAAAAAGCTAACGTTTAAGTTCCTTGCTCAGAACATGAGAACATGTGAAGGTTGGTGGTTCCTTTAAACATGAGACTTCAATATTCCAAGGTAAGATGTTTTAGATTGTAGTTAATATAGTATTTATAGGACAATTTCTCTCTACCATTTGTACACTATTAAAAAAATAAAGGGAACACATCCTAGATCTGAATGAAATATTCTTATTAAATACTTTTTTCTTTGCATAGTTGGATGTGCTGACAACAAAATCACACACAAATTATCAATGGAAATCAAATTTATCAACCCATGGAGGTCTGGATTTGGAGTCCCACTCAAATGTAAAGTGGAAAACCACACTACAGGCTGATCCAACTTTGATGTAATGTCCTTAAAACAAGTCAAAATGAGGCTCAGTAGTGTGTGTTGCCTCCACGTGCCTGTATGACCTCCCTACAATGCCTGGGCATGCTCCTGATGAGGTGGTGGATGTTCTCCTGCGGGATCTCCTCCCAGACCTGGACTAAAGCATCCGCCAACTGCTGGACAGTCTGTGGTGCAATGTGGAGTTGTTTAATGGGAGCGAGACACAATGTCCCAGATGTGCTCAATTGAATTCAGGTCTTGGGAACGGGCAAGCCAGTCCATAGCATCAATGCCTTCCTCTTGCAGGAACTGCTGACACACTCCAGCCACATGAGGTCTAGCATTGTCTTGCATTAGGAGGAACCCAACCGCACCAGCATATCTCACAAGAGGTCTGAGGATCTCATCTCGGTACCTAATGGCAGTCAGGCTACCTCTGGCATGGAGGGCTGTGCGGCCCCCCAAAGAAATGCCACCCCACACCATGACTGACCCACCGCAAAACCGGTCATGCTGGAGGATGTTGCAGGCAGCAGAACGTTCTCCACGGCGTCTCCAGACTCTGTCACGTCTGTCACGTGCTCAGTGTGAACCTGCTTTCATCTGTGAAGAGCACAGGGCGCCAGTGGCGAATTTGCTCATCTTGGTGTTCTCTGGCAAATGCCAAACGTCCTGCACGGTGTTGGGCTGTAATCACAACCCCCACCTGTGGACGTCGGGTCCTCATACCACCCTCATGGAGTCTGTTTCTGACTGTTTGAGCAGACACATGCACATTTGTGTCCTGCTGGAGGGCATTTTGCAGGGCTCTGGCAGTGCTCCTCCTTGCACAAAGGCGGAGGTAGCGGTCCTGCTGCTGGGTTGTTGCCTTCCTACGGCCTCCTCCACGTCTCCTGATGTACTGGCCTGTCCCCTGGTAGCGCCTCCATGCTCTGGACACTACGCTGACAGACACAGCAAACCTTCTTGCCACAGCTCGCATTGATGTGCCATCCTGGATGAGCTGCACTACCTGAGCCACTTGTGTGGGTTGTAGACTCCGTCTCATGCTACCACTAGAGTGAAAGCACCGCCAGCATTCAAAAGTGACCAAAACATCAGCCAAGAAGCATAGGAACTGAGAAGTGGTCTGTGGTCACCACCTGCAGAACCACTCCTTTATTGGGGGTGTCTTGCTAATTGCCTATAATTTCCACCTGTTGTCTATTCCATTTGCACAACAGAATGTGAAATGTATTGTCAATCAGTGTTGCTTCCGAAGTGGACAGTTTGATTTCACAGAAGTGTGATTGAGTTGGAGTTATATTGTGTTGTTTAAGTGTTCCCTTTATTTTTTTGAGCAATGTATTTCATATACCTTTGACTATTGGATGTTCTTATAGGCACTATAGTATTGCCAGTGTAACAGTATAGCTTCCATCCCCTTCCTTGCCCCTACCTGGGCTCAAACCAGGAACACATAGACAACAGCCACACTTGAAGCATAGTTTCCCATCGCTCCACAAAAGCCGCGGCCCTTGCAGCGCAAGGGGAATAACTACTCCAAATCTAAAAGCGACTGAAGTTTGAAACAGTATTAGCGCACAGCCAGCTAACTAGCAAGCCATTTCACATTTGTTACACCAGCCATTAGGCTGATAGGCTAGAAGTAATAAAAGCGCTGTGCTTGCGAAGAGCTGCTGGCAAAACGCACAAAATGCTGTTTGAATTAATGTTTACGGGCCTGCTGCTTCTGTCACTGCTCTATCAAATCAGACTTAATTATATCATAACACACAGCAATACGAGCCTTTGGTCATTAATATGATCGAATCCGGAAACTATAATTTCGAAAACAAAACGTTTCTATTTCAGTGAAATGCGCTGTATTTTATCTAATGGGTGGCACCCCTTAGTCTAAATATTCTTGTTACATTGCACAACCTTCAATGTATGTCATAATTACGTAAAATTCTGGCAAATTAGTTTGCAATGAGCCAGGCAGCCCAAACTGTTGCATATACCCTAACTCTGCGTGCAATGAACGCAAGAGAAATGACACAATTTCACCTGGTTAATATTGCCTGCTAAACTGGATCAGTAGTTGTAACTAGTGATTATGATTGATTGTTTTTTATAAGTTAAGTTTAATGATAGCTAGCAATTTACCTTGGCTTCTACTACATTTGTGTAACAGACAGGCTACTCGTGGAGTGCAATGGTTCGAGCGTTGGACTAGTTAACTGTGGTTGCAAGATTGGAACCCCTGAGCTGACAAGTTGAAAATCTGTCATTCTGCCCCTGAACAAGGCAGTTAACCCACAGTTTCTAGACAGTCATTGAAAATAAGAATGTGTTCTTAACTGACTTGCCTAGTTAAATAAAAGGTATTAAAAAAATAATAATAATCGGAAATCGGCGCCCAACAATACTGATTTCCGATTGTTATGAAAACTTGAAATCGGCTCTAATGAATCGGCCATTCCGATTAATCGGTCGACCTCTGCTCTCCGGAGATGTTCAAGTCCGGGCTCTGGCTGAGCCATTCGAGGACATTGAGACTTGTCCCGAAGCCACTCATGCGATGACTTGGCTGTGTGCTTAGGGTTGTTGTCCTGTTGGAAGGTGAACCTTCGCTCCAGTCTGATAACCTGCTCCAGAGCACTCTGGACTTCATCGAGGACATATCTGTGCTTTGCTCCGTTCAGCTTTGCCTCAATCCTGAAGCGTCTCCCAGTCCCTGCCGGTGAGAAACATTCCTACAGCATGATGCTGGCACTGCCATGTTTCACCTTAGGGATAATGCCAGATTTCCTCCAGATGTGACGCTTGGCATTCAGGCCAAAAAGTTCAGTCTTGGTTTCATCAGACCAGAGAAAAGTTGGGCCTTTTGGCAAACTCCAAGCGGGCTGTCGTGCCTTTTACTGAGGAGTGGCTTCCGTCTGACCACTCTACCATAAAGGCCTGATTGGTGGCGTGCTGCAGAGATAGTTGTCCTTCTGGAAGGTTCTGCCATCTCCACAGAGGAACTCTAAAGCTCTGACAGAGCGCCAATCGGGTTCTTGGTCACCTTGCTGATCAAGGCCCTTATCCCCCAATTGCTGGTTCCAAACTTCTTGAATTTAAGAACGATGGAAGCCACCACGTTCTTGGTAACGTTCAGTGCTGCAGAAAGGTTTTGGTACCCTTCCACAGATATGTGCCTCGACACGATCCTGTCTCTGATTTCTAAGGACAATTTCTTTGACATCATGGCTTCTGCTCTGAGATGCACTGTCAACTGTGGGACCATGTCCGTAGGTAATGGGTCTGAATACTTTCCGAATGCACTGTATGCATGACATTGTCTCATTGCCACCCGTTCCACTCTCCCTTTCCTCCCAGCGATTAATCAGCAAGGGTATTATTATTTAAGTACACTCCAATTTCAAGGGTATTATTATTTAAGTATACTCCATCCTCCTACGCTACATTCCAGACAATTTGAGAAGTCCCTGGAAGGCTCTGCCTCACTGAAATAGTGTTTATATAGCCGTTGTCTCTAAATGGCCATAAATCAGTGATTGGTGGAATACACTGTTTATTGTATATGTAGTCCTTGACACAACTGTTTTACCATGCAAATTAAATCCATGAGCTTAGTTGGACTCCTGACTAATATTTTAGGTTAATGTAAAAAAAACTAACGGAAAACCCATCGATGCTCAAGCATTGACAGATAGGGAGTAACGGCAGAGTCCATTGTTAAATAGTTTATTTATACCATGGTCTATCTTTTCCAACCTTCGTGGTAACTGTGACCTATTGGCACATTTTGAAGTTTGTGGTATTTGTTATTATAAAGTAGAACGTACATTATGAGCGCATGACTTTCTATTCTACCAAGAAATGCATTGAGGGTAAAACGTCTACTCTAAACAATCAGGGACAACTCATGGCTGAATTCACAGAACTTTGCCAAGGTTACAAGCTTCCACCACATTCAGGCCCTAGTACTTCTATAGGAGTACCCTGCCTGTCTGCTACAGAGGGATGAGGTGTGGGTTGGGGGTGATAAAATCGCTGCCATTGGCGCTCGATCACTGGCATAGATGTTGGGGGGATAATGTGTCAAGTGCTTTGCTGCACGGTGGCAGGGGGGACAAGCTCTTCAAAAGAGGCAAAAAACAGAGCGGTTAACACCGACCAGATGGGTATCTACCATGTCAACAGCTCTTCATTCCATCCAGGGCCAGGCACCACGCTGTACTTCTCTCTCTCTACTCCTCAAGCTAAAGATCTGTTTCAGTTTACACTGGCAGTGATGTCATGCCTCAGGTACGGGATAATGGAAAGGATCAAAGTCCAAGAGGAAAAGGTTTGGGCTGTTTTCCCTCCCTACTTTCTGCTGAAGTAACATCCCGCTCTTAATCAGTCCGGAGAATTGACTGAAACTCAATGCCGCTATGACCTCAGCACATTGGCCTGTGAGTGAGCTGAAGACGCTTAGCAGTGGAGGAGTGTGAGGTCTACTTCCTGAATATCTTTGCTGGCTGGGTTTGTGCTCTGCGTCTTTATGGTTTGGTAAATAGCAGCTTTTGTTATTGCCATAACATTCAGCAGATAAGAGCAGTCTAGGGGAACTGGGACATTAGTCTGGGCAGCTTGTATATATGTGCTCTTCTGCTCCCTGACTGTTAACATCTTCAATAATTAACTAATAAACAAACGAACTGTTGTCATGTTCCCTACTCAAGGCCAGGGATTTCTGTGAAACCTTGAGACTAGATGTTTACCGATTTTTCAATACCGCTACCAATTATTGGTGGACCAAAAAAGCCAATGCCGATTAACCAGCCAATTTTTACATTTAAAAAAAAATAATAATGACAATTACAACAATACTGAATGAACACTTATTTTAACTTAATATAATACATCAATACAATTCATTTACCCTCAAGTAAATAATGAAACATGTTCAATTTGGTTTAAATAATGCAAAAACAAAGTGTTGGAGAAGAAAGTAAAAGTGCAATATGTGCTATGTAAGAAAGCTAACGTTTCAGTTCCTTGCTCAGAACATGAGAACATATGAAAGCTGGTGGTTCCTTTTAACATGAATCTTCAATATTCCCAGCTAAGAAGTTTTAGGTTGTAGTTATTATAGGACTATTTCCGTCGACCATTTATATTTCATTAACCTTTTGACTATTGGATGTTCTTATAGGAACTTTAGTATTGCCAGTGTAACAGTATAGCTTCCGTCCCTCTTCTCGCTCCTCCCTGGGCGCGAACTAGCAACACAACGACAACAGCCACCATCAAAGCAGTGTTACCCATGCAGAACAAGGGGAACAACTCCTAGAAGGCTCAGAGCGAGTGACGTTTGAAACGCTATTAGCGCGCGCTAACTAGCTAGCCATTTCACTTCGGTTACACCAGCCTCATCTCGGGAGTTGATAGGCTTGAAGTCATAAACGGTGCAATGCTTGACGCACAGCGACGAGCTGCTGGCAAAACACACGAAAGTGCTGTTTGAATGAATGTTTATGCGCCTGCTTCTGCCTACCACCACTCAGTCAGATGCTTGTATGCTCAGTCAGATTATATGCAACGCAGGACTCGCTAGATAATATCTAGTAATATCATCAACCATGTGTAGTTAACTAGTGATTATGATTGCTTGTTTTTTTTTATAAAATAAGCTTAATGCTAGCTAGCAACTTACCTTGGCTTACTGCATTCACTTAAGTCTCCTTGTGGAGTGCAACGAGTGAGAGGCAGGTCGTTATTGTGTTGGACTAGTTAACTGTAAGGTTGCAAGATTGGATCCCCGAGCTGACAAGGTGAAAATCTGTCGTTCTGCCCCTGAACAAGGCAGTTAACCCACCGTTCCTTGGCCGTCATTGAAAATAAGAATGTGTTCTTAACTGACTTGCCTAGTGAAATAAAGCTATTTAAAAAAATTGGCAAATCTGCACCCAAAAATACCGATTTCCGATTGTTATGAAAACTTAATCGGTCGACCTCTACTTGAGACTTACCGAACCCCAGTATTAAGCTTAACAGAAACACAAAAACAAGTGAACTGCTTCATTGTTGTGGACACAGTGCACCTTGTGCACTACATTTTAATCAGGTTCCATAGTGCACTCTGTAGGAAATGGGGTTACATTTGGATTTCAGCCATGGGCTGTCTTAGCATTTCACCTGATTGACCTGAACCAAAAAAGCATAGTACCTGTAGGTAGGTTTACCTGTCTTGTCCGGTAGCTAAAGGATTTCAGGTCTGACCTGTTTGGCCACATTGGCTGGTGTTGAACTTATGTTGTTTTTCCAACATGTTGATTCTTTAATATAATATGTTGGGATTAAATTTTTTTTAATTGTACCTTTTTATTTTACTAGGCAAGTCAGTTAAGAACAAATTCTTATTTTCAATGACTGCCGAGGAACAGTGGGTTAACTGCAGGGGCAGAACAACAGCTTTGTACCTTGTCAGCTCGGGGATTCGAACTTGCAACCTTTCAGTTACTAGTCCAACGCTCTAACCACTAGGCTACCCTGCCGCCCCATTAATGGGAACACACATGCCATTCAAGTTGGCAGCATTTGTTGTGCTAAATCAGTTGCAGCAGTGGAATGGCACTGTGTTCTAAGGATGTAGTGGTCACGCTGCCATCTCTCAACCTCCCTCATGCTGGACGGCCGGCCCCTTCCCCTCCCCACTGCCCCCTCACCCTCCCCGCTGCCCCTTCCCCCTCACCATCCCCGCTGCCCCCTCCCCGCTGCCCCCTCACCCTCCCCGCTGCCCCAGTGACCGACAGATCAGATCCGTGGGGGGTGGATGCAGTGTGTTGGAACAATGGGGCACCCGTTTTTAGGCCAGTTTGCATCCCTCCCTGCAACATTCCACCCAGGACCACCAAAACCCTCACCCAGGACCACCAAGACCCTCACCCAGGGTCCCTGGAGCTGGGAACTACCACAAAGAGGGTTCCAGAGTGACTTACTGTGGCACACAGACCATGACCTTAATCGAAGGCTCATGTGTGTCTGCCAGTTTGTCTTGTTGCTCTGTAGTTTGTTCTCGAGTACTACTGAGAGTTTGTATACGGCCATATAATCAGAATTGTATTTCTATGGTTATGGGCCCACACCTCCTCCTGAGAAGAGCTGGGAGAAATCTGGGTTTGTGGCTTTCCACACTTTGGCTTGACGTGGAGCGCCCCCTCAAACTCCTTGTTAACACGTCCTGTTTGCACGCTGTTAAGTCGGCAGTCTCTCTTCCCCCTTCGCTAAGGCTGACATATCACTTCATGTTTCCCTGACTCTTTCCCCTCCCACTCAGCTCATAGGAGCTGCTCTAACAAATCCAGAGGGGTTTTGTTTCTTTCTCCGTCCTGCTGCCTTAGTGAATCTCCCTCAGTCTTTTCCTTGTCTCCATAATGGTTTATTAGTGTTTTCTTGCTCCTCTACTTTCGTCTTCTCCATACCCTGCTGTACTTGGTCTCTCTCTCCTTCTCTCTCTCCCTCTATACCCTCCTTCCTCCCCTCTCTCCACTATCTACTCCTCAGGGGTTCTTTGTGTGGAAGGCTTCCAGATGATTTTCATGCCAAAACAGACCGCTGCTGTCGTTTTCACACACTTCTCCCCCAGGCTTTGCTGTCATGCCTCAATATGAGTTGTCGTTTGGTATTGTCACAGTCAGCTCCTCTGCTGCTCCTCTGCTGCTCCTCTGCTGCTCCTCTGCCAATGGTTTTTACAGCCGTTGCTATATTAGTCTTTTTCCATAGTGCCTCTTCTTTCACTGCTGAAATTCCTTTTGTGTTGTATTTTGTTGTTCCCTTGATATCTGAGCCGTGGTGTCTTTTGTGTTGAGATCACTCAGTGGTGGTGTCACTCAGCCAGCTGTGAGGAGTGGGGAAGGACTTCTGGCGCTGATCCCAAACTCTGAGGATGGGGACTGACCTGACCGACTTTCTTTTTTGGGGGGGGGGGTGAGATATTTGTGCGTCTAACTTCTTCATTCATTATTATTCACAAGTCATTCAGGACTATCTGTAATCATGTGGATGTGTTTTAAAACATTTTATTCGTATTCCCAATAAAAGGGAATTCAAAATGACACTATTTACCATTCATTTCTTTGGTGAAAAATCTGAAACCTAATTAAAGCAAACGAAAAATGCATTCAAGTTTGTAGTCACTTGCTTGATGTAGTCCTTGCGTGCTATGAATATGGGACCAAATACTTTTTATTACTTTAATACACAGTGAATTTGTCTCAATACTTTTGGTGTCCTAAAATGTGGGGACTATGTACAAAAAGTGCTGTAATTTCTAAACGGTTCACCCAATATGAGGATGATACGGTCTACTTATGCTGACAGTCTGCACTTAAGCCTCATAGTCCATAGTATAATTTCATATTCAAAGTGCTGGAGTACAGAGCCAAAACAACTAAACGTGTCACAGTTCTTTTTGGAGCTTACTTTGGGCTGGTTGGTATACAGGGGTATTGATTCCAATCAAATGTTCTAAAATAGGTTACTTAGCTACCTGACAGTTATCATTGGTTTGACATTTGGTTGATCAGTAGAAACAATTAGAATGGAAAAAGCCAAATGAAACGCTACCCATCAATCATATGTAGAAATAAAACAGTATCAGGCAGCGATATTATATTTTGGCCCTAATGTGAGCGCCAGGGAGAGACCAAGACATGAAGCTCTAATGAAGTACCATGCAGGAACGATCAGTCAAGATTTCTGGATTGTTATGAAGATCATGAGGACGATAACAACAAGGTTTTGTATTTGCCAGAGACCTGTGTGGTTGGGGAGCAGCGTGCGTGAAGGCCTGAAGCTAGGGACTCGCCTGCGTGTTTGGGCTTGAACCCCAGTGCTGGGTCCAGGCCAGATGAGCTCTAATCCCTGCTAATTACTCCCAAGGCCTGCATCAAGACTCCCACCAATGAAGCTCCCACTAACACTTAGCTCAGTTTTCCAAAGCATAGTTATCCTAATAAGTCACCTAATGACCCAATCCCTTACTCCGCTCCAGGCTTTTGAACATGTATAAAAAAAGATCTGAGATCTGGAAAAAACAAACACGGTCCCTCTGCTTTAAATATGTTTTCTCATTTCCAGCCAAGCTGTAGGAGGGTCTCTGTCTTGGCTTTTTCACAAGGCTCTGTAAATTTGACTGACGAGGTCATCAAAACCTCATCAAAAAACATGAACAAACCATCGGCAGAAGTCCTGCTGGCCGAGGCACTTCAATTAGAACCAAAGGCTCTTCAAAGACTCCCTTGCTTTTTAAATAAAGGCTTGAAAAGCTACAAATCATTCGGTCGGTGAGGGTGGCAGTTTTCCCTGAAAGAAAAACGAGGCTTTGTGAGGAAACTGGAGGCTTCCATTTGGGACAGGAACCATGTTACATTGTTGGAAAGGCTCGACTGATCTCATAGTTGCAGTGATTTATTGACACGTCCACTCTATATAATTTGGAATGGGACAGAATTGGTTGGTCATGACAAAAGCTTTAGGTTTATTATTTATTCCGCTCTTTGACAGTTGGCTATGACTGGTTTCCATCCCACCACCCTGTCTGGTGTCAGTTTCCCAAAAGCCCAACAGGTATATCAGAATCATTGTTGCCCTTTTGTAGCTTTTGAGGGCCCAGAAACCTGATCTTGCACCTGACCTCATTCAGCCTGGGGGGCTTTGCCGGGCGGCCGTAGCAGGCTGTCCTGTTCCTGTCCCAACATCTGGTGGATCTCAGTTCAGCTGCTTTTGGACGTCTGTTATAAACATTGAGGGGCTGTTTATCCCTGGGCCCGTTTCATCCTTTACTGACAAGACTGAAATGTTTGTGTTCACATTTTTAAACCTTTCAAATGCTTCTTCACCTGACAGACAGTGATGTTTGTGGGGGGTTGAAAATGACTTTCCATGTACACTCCGTATTGGTTTGAGCGGTATCCAGACTGTCATACCATCATACCGACCTTGTGCCACCTGGGAATATCCAGATTTACTGGCACTGAACACGAGGGTCGCTATTTTCAACCCCTACTGCGCCTCTGTAATTTGAAGGTTATCAATGCTAACAAGTACATGTAAAACCCCATGGTGAATGTTGATTAAATGCTAACGAGCGCATTTCAATACAGTGTCTGACAAACTGACAAACTATTTTGTCAGACACTGACACTGCAGGACAGACATCCCAGCAGAATGCTACTCGGTTGTGCCCATGCAGCAAACTAATATTAGTGTTGACAGTATTGAAAAACCAACCTTTGACTATTTACAAATACCACAGTATACCGCTTAACTCTCACAGTTTATTAGGTACAACACCCTGTTCACGAGAATGGTTCGCTCCTACAGACATGGCCATGACTTGCTATATAGAACAGGTACAGGCATTCAGTTACTGTTAGCTTGAACGTTAGAATGGGCAAAACGAGTGACCTAAGCGACTATGGTATGATCATCAGGGCCAGGCCCTCGTTCGTGTCTCAAACGGCCATCCTCCTGGGCTTTTCACTCACGACAGTGTCTAGGGTTTACCTATAATGGTGTGACAAACATCCAGTCAGCGGCAGTCCTGTGGGCAAAAGCAGCTCATTGATGAGAGGGGTGGAAGGAGAATGGCAAGAATTGTGCAAGCTAACAGGCAGGCCACAGACAGACGAATAACGGCGTAGAACGGCATCTCGGAACACAACTCGTCGGTCCTTGTCACGGATTGGCTATTGGCAATTGAGTAGTGGGATAAACGATGCCTGGTCCGACATAGCCCGTTTCCTGTTGCGTCATGCTGATGGCAGCCAGGATTTGGCATGGTGCCTTCCTCCCTGGTGTCAACAGTACAGGCTGATGGTGTAATGGTGTGGGGAATGTTTCCCCGGCATACGTTAGGTCCCTTCATTCCCCCACCAATTCGGGCGGTTCTGTAGTCAAAGAGGGGTCCGTCCCGGTACTACATGGGTGTGTCTAATAAACTGGCCACTGTCTTTGTGTACTATAGAAACAGTCAAGTATAACTGGCCACTGTCTTTGTGTACTATAGATAATATAATATGGCTTGTAAAGTTCAGATTTCTCTGGTTTTCTGAGCGAACTTTTTAAACTTGTAATCTCATGGACAGTAGTCTGTGTTTCTGACAGCAGTACAACATTGTTTTTGTGCAAGGCTCCCATGGTAAAAGCACTTGGCTTTATGTAAAGAGGGGTTTTCTCTTTTAAAGTCTGAGTCAGTGGAAAGAGGGAGGGACTAGTTGGGAAGGTATTTTGTGCCCAGTTTTTCCTCCTGCTCCCTTGGGATCAAGCTGTGCTGTAACTTGCCCTCTGCGTTTTGTCTGAAGAACCTCTGCCTGTCTGCGAATGTGGGGAGATAACGTGTACACACACACACTCTCTTTAGCACAAGCCCAGGCTATAAATGTGGAATCCCCGGTAGAGCGGCACTAGATCAGAGAACTCAACAGATATCTGGAAGAAAGACTGACGGGACTGACTTGGATTAACTTTTAGTTTAGCATGACGTGTGTGTCCTCCCACCCTCCCAAGGATACAAGATGTTTGTTGCTTTAATAGGTGCTGGGGGTTCTGACCCTACAGTTTAAACTGATTGCTTTTTCATGGCTTTGCTCACCCTTTGAGGTCAGTGTCTTTGGCTCTCTTGCTGGTGGTAGGGCTGGGTGATATATTGAGTAATTCAAATGTATGTGTTTACTCAATATTCCAAATGCCTGTATCGTAGGAATCTAAGTTTCTCTTTTTTAGATGTTCAGTTATGTTAGGCTTGTTCTCATGTCTTTTTGGTCTCATCTCCTTCGCTCCTTCTGTGCCGTCTTCACCTTCCCATTTACACCAGAGATCTGTATATAATGGCGAGATGCGCATGTCTCCACCCTAACAATGGGAGTCGTTGTCCCGAAGGCAGGTGACAAGCTTCTGTCCAAAATAAGGCCACAGAAACACAGTGGGCTTATTTTTTGACAGATTTTGGGGAGAATAAAACCTTTCGCTCTGCCTCTTCCTCTGTGGTTTACACACACACCAAGCCCCTCCTCCTGCCCCTCACGCCAACAAAGATGGGAGATCACCTCTTCCTCTGTGGTTTACACACACACCAAGCCCCTCCTCCTGCCCCTCACGCCAACAAAGATGGGAGATCACCTCTTCCTCTGTGGTTTACACACACACCAAGCCCCTCCTCCTGCCCCTCACGCCAACAAAGATGGGAGATCACCTCTTCCTCTGTGGTTTACACACACACCAAGCCCCTCCTCCTGCCCCTCACGCCAACAAAGATGGGAGATCACCTCTTCCTCTGTGGTTTACACACACACCAAGCCCCTCCTCCTGCCCCTCACGCCAACAAAGATGGGAGATCACCTCTTCCTCTGTGGTTTACACACACACCAAGCCCCTCACGCCAACAAAGATGGGAGATCACCTCTTCCTCTGTGGTTTACACACACACCAAGCCCCTCCTCCTGCCCCTCACGCCAACAAAGATGGGAGATCACCTCTTCCTCTGTGGTTTACACACACACCAAGCCCCTCCTCCTGCCCCTCACGCCAACAAAGATGGGAGATCACCTCTTCCTCTGTGGTTTACACACACACCAAGCCCCTCCTCCTGCCCCTCACGCCAACAAAGATGGGAGATCACCTCTTCCTCTGTGGTTTACACACACACCAAGCCCCTCCTCCTGCCCCTCACGCCAACAAAGATGGGAGATCACCTCTTCCTCTGTGGTTTACACACACACCAAGCCCCTCCTCCTGCCCCTCACGCCAACAAAGATGGGAGATCACCTCTTCCTCTGTGGTTTACACACACACCAAGCCCCTCCTCCTGCCCCTCACGCCAACAAAGATGGGAGATCACCTCTTCCTCTGAGACGAGCAGTTTCAACTCGCTATTTGCGTTTGAGGCAGAATCGGTCATATGGACACTGAAACACGCGGAGACATTATTTGACTGTAATAGAGGCGTTAACCTTTCTATTGATGCCCTTTTTATGTCTCAACTCCTCAGCTTGTGCTCGGAGCAGACGCTACTAAAACGGGAGTAGAAATTAACATTGATTATGGAAAATGAATCCTCTGTCACACTAGCAGCATTTTAGCCAGACTGTTATACTAGCTGTCTAGTCTGTTTTATAAATGTGCAATAAGCATAAAACACAATTGTATATGTAATTGGCAACTCATTCTCATTTTGAGGAATACGGGAAGCCACTTGATTTCAACATAACAAAGTGGACAGGCTAGCATGCTGTTCAAACATTTGGAGACAGACAGAAGGGTGTGTTCATAATAATTCACTGTTTTGACTTGTTAGCGAGCAAATAGATCCAAGTTGTCTAAACTTGAAATATAAAGATTAGCTTGCTTCTTACTAGCGCTTGAGTGATTTGAGACTTGTGTTAATGTTCTACATTTGCCTGCTACAACATGTAAGTCATTATTAGTGAATGTGCATTATGTATGGTTCTGGTTAAATTTGTAACAAATAGGGGCATTTTCATAGACTTGAAAGCCAGATCAGTGGTTATTGCAAAAAAAGCAGGTTAAACTATTTTGATAAAATTATTAAAGATGCACTATGCAGAAATCGCTCTGCCATTTCCTTATTGCTAAAAATGTTAATAGTTTGCCTAATTTCAGCTTCACTAACAAAGTATAGTGTGGAGTCTAAACCTCTAATATATTCTCAGCTGTTTGAAGCTGGTGTAAAACACACAATCCAATCTTTACAGGACGCAAAGAAATGGTGCACAGAACATATCTACCGCTTCTTAGATTTGTGTTCATTGAGAATCATAACTAAAACACACATTTCTATGAGAATTCGGTCGGGTCGCCCCAGAAAGTGACACTTTAAAAAAATATATATATTTATATATATATATCTATAGTAGGTCTTATGGTTGTGGAAGACCTATATTTAGTCTAGGTATAATTTCACATGCCCTGAATTCATTTGATTATTGTGGACTGTTTGAAATGCAGTGTATAATTATAATAAAAATTATTATAATCGAGAGGTATATCAATCGCACCCACATACATTTCGCCCCATGAGGTTGAAAAAATGGAGATATTTAGGCCATATCATCCAGCCCTAGCTAGTAACACTACTACTAAAGACTACTATAACTACTATCATTTCATACCATTGTTAACATTGGCCAATATCTAATTGTCTAAGTAAGATCAACGTTTTGTCTGATTAAAACACGATTCGGTTCTCCTTACTCTCGTTACCTCCATTCTTTTTTCAAATGTATGTTTATCCCCATCCATGTAATGACACACTCCTTCACATCTCTCCTTAACTCCCTGCTAATACCTCATTTTGGTTAGTCCACTCCCTTTTTTTCTCTTTCCATCGCTCTCTCCCTTCTTTCACTCCTTTGGCCTCTCACCGTTTTCTACATAGAGGCCGTAGTGAGGGTTAGTATTTGGGGAAGTTTAATTGCTACCACCTCAACCTTGCTCTGCTCAGTTGAACCAACACCGTCCAGACAGTCCAGGGTTGTTTTCCAAATGGCACCCTTTCCCCTATATAGTGCACTACTTTTGACCAGTGGCCCACAGTAGTGTACTATATAGGGGAAAGGGTGCCATTTAGGAGTTAGTCCAGCTCTCCTGAAGTTCTGCTCTGCTGGCTCTAAACTAACCCCTCAGTCTTGAGGTAAATGTGTTTCATAGTTCCAAATTAGTGCATTACTATGTTTCCTCTGCTGCTTTACAGGTCACCGATACAACGATGGGCCCTATATAGTAGTTACCCATTACTAGATAGTGATACAATTATAAACATGGGACAAAGAGACTAGTTACTTATAATAGTTTGATGTGACTGCGTGTACTCCCTGTGGTAAGTGTTGGTATCTTTATAATAGTTTGATGTGACTGCGTGTACTCCCTGTGGTAAGTGTTGGTATCTTTATAATAGTTTGATGTGACTGCGTGTACTCCCTGTGGTAAGTGTTGGTATCTTTATAATAGTTTGATGTGACTGCGTGTACTCCCTGTGGTAAGTGTTGGTATCTTTATAATAGTTTGATGTGACTGCGTGTACTCCCTGTGGTAAGTGTTGGTATCTTTATAATAGTTTGATGTGACTGCGTGTACTCCCTGTGGTAAGTGTTGGTATCTTTATAATAGTTTGATGTGACTGCGTGTACTCCCTGTGGTAAATGTTGGTATCTTTATAATAGTTTGATGTGACTGCGTGTACTCCCTGTGGTAAGTGTTGGTATCTTTATAATAGTTTGATGTGACTGCGTGTACTCCCTGTGGTAAGTGTTGGTATCTTTATAATAGTTTGATGTGACTGCGTGTATCATTGACAAAGAGCTGACCTGGGATGGTAAGTGTTGGTATCTTTATAATAGTTTGATGTGACTGTGTGTACTAGACCTGTGGTAAGTGTTGGCTGATCTTTATAATAGTTTGATGCTGACCTGGGATGTAGTATAGGGAGCTGACCTGTGGTAAGTGTTGGTATCTAGTCGACTTTCTATTAACAGGGAGGTGTCTGTGAGGAAATGCCGAAGCTAGCTAAATCATTGACAAAGAGCTGACCTGGGATGTAGTATAGACAGGGAGCTGACCTGGGATGTAGTATAGACAGGGAGCTGACCTGGGATGTAGTATAGACAGGGAGCTGACCTGGGATGTAGTATAGACAGGGAGCTGACCTGGGATGTAGTATAGACAGGGAGCTGACCTGGGATGTAGTATAGACAGGGAGCTGACCTGGGATGTAGTATAGACAGGGAGCTTTTGTGTTTGGAGACTAAGGTGGAGCTGGGGAGGGCTGAGCTGAAGGGGAGAGGGAAACGGACACAGAGCGGGAGGCCAGGGCCATGTTGTGGAATCTCCCCAGGGCCTTCTGAGTAAATGTTCATGGATGATATCATTTTGGAATGTTCACAAATGGAGAGGCCATGACTGGTTTAGCAATCAGAGATGGACTCTCTCCGGGGGCAGGGGGTTAGGATTTATGGGTCTCTGTGTGTCTACTTTTTTGTGTGTGTTTGTTTGGATTATTTTACGTTTGGCGGTTGTTTTTCTTGAACTCGGGCAGTACTTCAACAATGTAATATATTAGCCTGCTGATAGCCATGGCATTTCCATAGGCTATGGAAATGCCATGGCTATCAGCAGGCTGCTTTTTAACCCGTTACAAGCCTGTTGCTGTGTCAGTGCCATGTTGTGGTGCTGTTAAACAGGAAATATACTAGTCATGTTTGTAATTAGGTTCCACTCTGGCCTCTGTACATGCGTCTCTCTCTTATCAATGTAATGCCATCCGAAAAGACAATCTTCCGTATTTTGACAGCTGTGTTTTGGAAGAGATTTTAATCCCTGATTTATTTAAGGAAACATCATTTTGCACCGGTGCTTTCCAAGGTCTTGTGGCTGGCTGCTTAACTGTAAAATATCTCCCTCCAAATTCAATTCTCCTTAACCAAAACTCCTGATCCCCTAAGGGAATGTTGTGTATTCTTCTAAATGGATTTAAGCAGGCCAGTCAAAGCACATGTTACAGACAAGGTAGCTGAGGAACAGTCAACTCTGTCCTCTTATATCAAGGAGGAGTTGCGTTTTGATAACTGGTTGCATGTTTACTAGCGACATTGAGTCCCCATCAGTCAATACTTGTAAAAATGTACATTCTGAACATATACTGTTTGTCCTGTACAGCTGCGCTCCTTCCGCCATGAGCTGAAATTGGTACTTTAATCAAAATGTTTATAGAATACAACCACAGACTTTCCCCTCATTTGTGTTGCTCAACTTCAGCCCAAATGCTCTTGTGCCAATTGAATCTCTGCTTACTTAGTACGTCAAGGCCACTACATTTCCTGTTGATCAACACAAATGAGGAAACATTTGGTTGTATTATAAGTTTTTACTAAACATATGAATTTCAGCACCCCGTGGAAGGGCCACAACCATCGACTGATGGTGACTCAATGTTGTTGCTAGAAAATTGTGTGACCTGTTATCAGTACTCAACTTGGTTCTCTTATATCAGGGTTGAGCGTTCCTCAGCTACACGCAAAGCTAACATTTCTCACTTTACCACTCTACTCCCACCAGTGTTGACAAGTTGGTTTATTTGAGCCACACGTCTCGTTTGGCATGGTTGTATGGCACCGATATTAAATGAAGTTACTTCATGTAATTCTGTGGTGTTGGAGTTGAGCTGTTTTTCTGCCACTTTTAGCACAAAGGCAGGCAGCCATTACCATACGGTGATGCATACTAGGCCTGGTGAGGAGCTGTGACCAATGTCTGGTCGGAGATGACCCCATCGCCGTTAATCATTGCTATTGTATGAGTTAGTTTGTAGCGACATGTCTGGAAAGGTTGTTTTAATTAGAGCAGTGAGGTTTATTTTTAGGAGCACTGCTATGAAACATGACTCAAAAAAATGTCTCCATGAAAGATTGAATTCAATCAATGAAACTGCCTCTGGAACCCACATGAATCAGTGTAGTGGGTGTATATTTTTATAGCCCGCTACCAAGACATACAACTTGTTTCACCATCAATGTTTATTTAGATACCAACATATGATGCTCATTTGAATGTATTAGTCTCTGACTTGGATCATGATGACTGGCCACAGCAGAGGGACATGTAGAGTACAGAGTTCCTATCAGGGATGACCAGAGTTGGCCTGCATCCAAAATGGTAACTTATTCCCTTTATAGTGTGTCCAGCTATCTCTACGGTCCCTGGTCAAAAGGAGTGCACTATAAAGGGAACAGGATACCATTTGGAATGTAGCCTCCAGCGGAAGAGTGGAGTTCTGAGTTGGCTGGGGTGTCTGCGTGTTGAAAGCGTCTTCCCGCCGCCGACCGCCTGTGAGGGTCAGCATGTCTGTCCGACGTGGGATATCCTGCTCGTTAGCTCACCTCCTTCTGGTGAGAGGGGGGGTTTCTGTCCGGCCAATCATTTGCTTGCTGGCGCCAGCTGCATGTTGGGCATTTAATACTGCCAGGGTCACACAGGAGAGGGCAATAGTGAATGGTCACCTAGGATGAAATTTGACATCCAAAGACCCCCTCGGATAACCATTGAACAATGATCTGAAATGTCTGCCTCTTATCATTAGGTGTCTGACAATTGTAGTCTATTTGAAACACAGTTGAAATAGATTATAGTGCTTCGCTATTTAGACCGACTGTTGCCTTAACTCATAAAGAGAAAGTGAAAACGGCACAGTAATGATGTGCTGCACACCACTTTGTTCAGAAACTCCTGGTTAAAGCCGGGCTCCCCGAAGCTGTTCTTTTGACAATTACACCTGAAATGCATTATTGGTTTGGCAAAATTGTTTAAACTTGTCATTCCAGTATTTTAAAAAGCACTTAAGTGGAGGAGGGTATTAGCTTCTCCTTGGTTATCTCCATATGAGAAGTTGAAGCTCTAATGGTTTCATCTTACAGAGAAACCTTGTTGAACATATTACAGTGATGACGACGTGTGTGTGTGTGTGTGTGTGTGTGTGCGTGCTCTCTCTTACCCTCCCATGAAAATGGGTGTATTAATGGTAGTCCAGCTATGTCCGTATGAGTGGAACATTGGTTCCTGATCCTAGAAACCTGACTGGCCCTCTCCATTGTAGTTCAAGCCTGATCTACTGCAGCAATAGGGCAGTTATTGGCTCCTGTTCATACATTGGCTTCACATGTATCTCATAAAGGGGTCCCTGAAAATCCCCAAAAGTGGCTCAGTCGGTAGAGTGTGGCTCAGTGGTAGACGGCGTGTTCCAGAGGAAGGCGGGGTGGTCAGCCGGCGTGCATGGCGGAATGGCGGCGTGTTCCAGAGGAAGGCGGGGTGGCAACGCCAAGCGTCGTGGGTTCAGAGGAGGCGGGGTTCCCGCTAGGACCACCCATATCCAAAAGTAGTGGCCCCAGCCGACTTGTAAGTCGCTTTGGACAAAAGCGTCTGCTAAATGGGATATATTATTATATTATTATTATATATTAAATTTGAAGAATACATAGGGCACTTCAAAGGCGTGTTCCAGAGGAAGGCGGGGTGGTCAGACGGCGTGTTCCAGAGGAAGGCGGGGTGGTCAGACGGCGTGTTCCAGAGGAAGGCGGGGTGGTCAGACGGCGTGTTCCAGAGGAAGGCGGGGTGGTAAGACGGCGTGTTCCAGAGGAAGGCGGGGTGGTCAGACGGCGTGTTCCAGAGGAAGGCGGGGTGGTCAGACGGCGTGTTCCAGAGGAAGGCGGGGTGGTCAGACGGCGTGTTCCAGAGGAAGGCGGGGTGGTCAGACGGCGTGTTCCAGAGGAAGGCGGGGTGGTCAGACGGCGTGTTCCAGAGGAAGGCGGGGTGGTCAGACGGCGTCCAGAGGACGGGGTGGTCAGGCGTGTTCCAGAGGAAGGCGGGGTGGTCAGACGGCGTGTTCCAGAGGAAGGCGGGGTGGTCAGACGGCGTGTTCCAGAGGAAGGCGGGGTGGTCAGACGGCGTGTTCCAGAGGAAGGCGGGGTGGTCAGACGGCGTGTTCCAGAGGACGGCGTGCGGGGTGGTCAGACGGCGTGTTCCAGGGGAAGGCGGGGTGGTCAGACGGCGTGTTCCAGAGGAAGGCGGGGTGGTCAGACGGCGTGTTCCAGAGGAAGGCGGGGTGGTCAGACCGCGTGTTCTTTGTAGTTATGGATTAGAGGTAAACACTATGTCCAAACTGACTGACAGAGGGAAGACCAGTCAGAGACATGCAGACGGGTGCTAGAGGGATGGATGAGATGGGGGCAGGGGAAGAGTACCTGACAACATGACGGGAACTATATAAGAGGACAACTCTTAAAATAACCTAATTGCTATCGAGTTTGCTACCTTGTTTTCTCCCTCAACTGATATTAGTTTTTATGCCCTTCTGTTTCTCCCCACAAAATATCACACATTTTCTTTTGGTAAAAGTTGGGACTTGAAAAAAAAATGATTTGGCGAATGTAGTTTTAGTTGCCGTATTTTGTTCAATCATAAGCATGGCTTTGCATAGGGCAATCCTCTCATTGACACAACTCACGTCTTTCAGTTGCGCAGTGTGATTGAGTGGATCTGCCCAGCTGTCCCTCCCACACAGCTCCCAGGCGTGAGTCAACTAGAACTATATCTAAAATAGCTGCTAAAATGAACACTGCAGTCTTTCTCTGTGGTCACTGGAGTTCAGCAGGGTGCGGATGGAAATAATCCTCTGGGGAATTTGACTTCTGACTCCGTGTGACATGTGGTTTAATGTTTGTATGTGGATGGGTCGTGTGTATGGCATGTGCTATGTGTATCTATGGTTGTTGGTGTGTATCAGTTGTTAATGTGTTTATGTGAATCTATGGTTGTTATAATGCGTGTCTTAAGGCAATTTGTGTGTGTTAGTTGTGGATGTGCTGGCTGGCGGACAGAGGGGTCAGAGGACAGGACCTCTCTCTCAGGAGTGGCTGTTAACCTTTGACCCCTCTGGTTAAGCCTGCAGGGTGGTGGTAGAGGTGGAGGTTTCCCTGCTCTGAACTCTGTCTGGTCCTGGGCCACATGATGCAGGCCAGGCAGAGGAGAGGGGGTGATGTGGCGTCTAATCTGGGTTTTGTCCACATGGTATTTTCACCTCCCCCACACCACCACCACCACCCCTCCTCCTCACCGGAGAAGCCAGTGTTCTGGGGGGCAGGCAGGGGAATGTCGTCCTCCTCCAGTGTAAAGGGGAGCAGGCAGGGGATCGTTGTCCTCCTCCTCCAGTGTAAAGGGGTGCAGGCAGGGGAACGTCGTCCTCCTCCTCCAGTGTAAAGGGGGGCAGGCAGGGGAACGTCCTCCTCCAGTGTAAAGGGGGGCAGGCAGGGGAACGTCCTCCTCCAGTGGAAAGGGGGGCAGGCAGGGGAACGTCCTCCTCCAGTGGAAAGGGGGGCAGGCAGGGGAACGTCCTCCTCCAGTGGAAAGGGGGCAGGCAGGGGAACGTCCTCCTCCAGTGGAAAGGGGGGCAGGCAGGGGAACGTCCTCCTCCAGTGGAAAGGGGGGCAGGCAGGGGAACGTCCTCCTCCAGTGGAAAGGGGGGCAGGCAGGGGAACGTCCTAATCCAGTGGAAAGGGGGGCAGGCAGGGGAACGTCCTCCTCCAGTGGAAAGGGGGGCAGGCAGGGGAACGTCAAAGGGAAGGGACTTATTGTATGAGCCGTTTAAAGAGGTTGGTGGTGGAAACCACAAAGGAGAAGCAGAAAGCAGTGGACTGTTGATGAATGCCATGACACAGTATCGTGTTGTTTATTAACGGCTCCCATGTTTTGACTGCCATAAATAACCCTCCTTTTTCCTTCTGATTGACAACCTGAACAATGTACCCGCTCGCTATTTGTTGGGATTCCCAGTGAATTGGGAGATGTTGTATGACTCAACCGTCCATCTAAAGCTTGTCCTTGAGGTTGAGCTGACGGTCCACAGACAATATAGGAAACCAACCTTTAATTGGCTGTTTTTACTTTCCTCATTCTGGATTTGGAAGGAAACCGTGTCTTCTAATCGCCTCATTCCAGTTGCAGGTGAAATTTCAAAAACCAGAGAATATTCCTGAAAAATATGAAATCCACTTTTCTTTGCACTGAGTGAGTTCACTTGCCAGATAACGCAAAGATCTACTCAAACAAAGATCTCCACACATACCAGGCATTTCTCACTCGTTACAAAACCTCTATTCAATATACATTTGAATATTTCCATGTTATCGGAGTTCCACCTGAAACTAGAAACAGGAGATTTTATTGCACCAGTTCCTTCCGAAATGGAGAATGAATTAATCTCCAAGTAAAGGAAGGTTGAGCATTCTAGTTTATTTAGTTAACCATTGACTCTGACCCCATGACTCAACTGTTTTGGAAGACTTTTGCTCAATATTGACTACTGCCTGCTGATGAGAAATACATGTAATTTTTATTTAGTATACAGAGACTTGTGGTGACTAAAATGTTTCATGCAAGATCATACCTTTAGAAACTAAACTTTAGGTCGTCCAGTCAAGGGTTTCCTATAAAATGGCTCCCTATAGTGCACTACTTATGATCAGGACCCAAAGGGCTCTGCTCAAAAGTAGTGCACTTTAAGGGAACATGGTGCCATTTGCAATGCGGCCAAGCTTTCACTTTTTAAATTTGAACCGTCTCCTCTTGTCCCAATGTTACAACCTGTTTCTGTGCGGGGTTGGAGAAGTTGGCCCCCTTATGTTTTCCCAAGGTATGCCTTAACTAGTACGAGAACATTTTCAGAGACTTTAGCCCGTGAGCTAACAATGTGACATTTGTACAGATATTCCTGTGAAAGATTGGCCATCTCAGTTTTATTTGTGTTCTTTGGTTACAGACATTTTCCACGTGGATAAAGGCCTTTAGATTGTGGTCCTGTACTGCAGGCGGGCAGGGAGGGAGGGAGGCCTTGGTGGAATACAGGCAGAATCTCTGTTTCACTTAGAGGACGTGTGTGTACGTGTGTGCATGCTTTGTGTGTCTGTGCACATGCACTCACTGCTTACTTTGCTCTCTCCAATCATCTGGTACAAAGAGCTATGTGTGATGTGATGTGTGAATGTGTTTAGGTAGTGGTTGCCAACTCTCTCTTCCTCTCTTGCTGTATGTGGGGGGGGTGGGGGGGGTCAAGTTGAGTCTGATTTGGGCTTGATCCCAAGAGTGGGGGGGGTTAAGGTTGAAAGGTGGTGATGCTTCTCTGTTTCTCTGGGTGTGGTGTTTTAGCTAGCAAGGTCGAGGCCTTCTTATAGAAGTTATACTTCAACCAACCAAGGGGTTGTGACAACATTCTCTCTCCACCTTCTGAATCATATAAGTTGTTGTGGAAAAATGGTTGGTGTTTGTGGGAGCCTTGCACAGTGTGCACTGTGTGTGTGTGTACTCCTTCACGTCAGTAGGTCCACAAGTCCACACTCGTCTCTTGGCATACGCAATTCTGACGTGTAGCGCTGCTTAGACACACACTGTTCTAGTGGTGGTACAAAGGTAGTTTAGTCCTCATATGCATCACACCAATACACACTGAACATCCACAACGTGATGGCCAGGGAGTGGGTATATATTCAACTCTTGTTTTATATACTAGGCCTGATTACACTTCATATTTTGTTGCGGCAATAGTCTTTTTAATTGTCAGTTACTGTTAGAATCTAGTGACCTGTTGATTTCCACGTTCATTATTGTTAGAATCTAGTGACCTGTTGATTTCATGTCTATCCTAAATGGCACACTTGTCCTTAGGCATAATACACTTTAGACCACAGGCCCTGGTTAAAGTACTGCACTATGTAGGGAATAGGGTGCCATTGCAGCCGGTGAATGTAGAGGTGCTAGTAACACTGTTTGGTGTAGTGTGTTTGGTGGTGCTAGTAGCGCCAGCAGAGTGGCCTGTTCTCTGGCCCTGGTGGTCTGCAGTTGATGAGCAAGCGGGTGGCTGGTGGGGAAAACCAAACAGGCCGTTGGGAGTCTGGGCGGAGTGAAAGGATCACTGTGTTCTTCCCAAATTCCAACAACCACCTTTTTAAAAAGAAAGAAAAACATAACATTATTGCAGCTGCAAATTTGCATTCAGCCTCTACGCCTCTCCGACCCTCTGCCTCTACGCCTCTCCGACCCTCTGCCTCTACTCCTCTCCGACCCTCTGCCTCTACTCCTCTCCGACCCTCTGCCTCTACTCCTCTCCGACCCTCTGCCTCTACTCCTCTCCGACCCTCTGCCTCTACGCCTCTCCGACCCTCTGCCTCTACGCCTCTCCGCCTCTACTCCTCCGACCTCCCTCTGCCTCTACGCCCTCTCCGACCCTCTGCCTCTACGCCGCTCCGACCCTCTGCCTCTACGCCTCTCCGACCCTCTGCCTCTACGCCTCTCCGACCCTCTGCCTCTACGCCTCTCCGACCCTCTGCCATTAATCGCTGTTGAGTCCACTTTGACCACTCTTTGCCAAACTTGTCAGTTCTGTACAGCAGAGGGTGTGGGTTAGAAGAGAGACTGACCGGATGGGGTGTCAGCACTTAGAGATGTCAGGTTGTTAAACTTGTTTAACATCCGCGCTCGAACTTCCCTCCCCGGACCAAGCCTGTCTTTAGCAGTCTCTCCCTCCCCCTCCTGTCAGTGTGCACGCTGGTGTGTATTGTTCCCACATGACACAGCTGCAGAAGCTTGCGGTATAACGTCTCGACTGACGGGTGCTGTGAGAGGTCACTGTGAGGAGCATAAACCTTTTCTTTCTCTTGGGTAGATGTTTCTACAGAGTCTGCTTCTGTACCTGCTGCATGAAGCAGGGAGGACTGGGATACCGCATGTTATGAGATATTATTGGACTGCCTAATTAAGGGCAAGTAGTCAATGGTGTGGCGCACATCACAATGTATTTTGTATCAATTCGATTTTTTTTTTGCTATTTAACATGGTTCATTTTCTTCTGTGAGAACATGGCACCTGATTCACGTAACGAACAGGAAACAAGCAGTTTTTCACGGTGTGTAACTGTGCTTTGTGAATTGTCTTTATGATGGTTGTTCTTGGTTTTCTCTCGCCCTGCCTCTCTGTAGGAACCCATCTGAAGGTGTGTCCCCAGGAATACTCATGCTGTACGCTGGAGATGGAGGAGAAGCTGAGTCAGCAGAGCCACTCGGACCTGAAGGCCCCCGTCTCCCAGCTCAGCACCAACCTACAGAGCACCTTCAAACAGAGGCACAGCCACTTTGACCGTAAGATTGAAACGCACGTATACAAGCTCAAACAAAATCTTGAACGCACAACACTCACACCCCTACCTTCCTACTGTATCAGTCCATCTGTTCCACTGCTAGGCAGCATGGCATCCTGTCCCAAGAGCAGCATGGTGTCCTTTCCCAGCCCCCTTAGCAGCACGGCATCCTTTCCCAGCCCCCTTAGCAGCACGGCGTCCTTCCCAGCCCCCTTAGCAGCACGGCGTCCTGTCCCAGTCCCCAGAGCAGCAGCGTGTGTGCAGTGTTGGCCTTGACTGACACTCAAACCTGCCTGTGCATTGGCAGCCTGCAGCAAAGACACCCCATCTCTGTTGGCCGGTCCACCTGTCTCTCAAAGTATCAGACATTGCAACCTCTGGCCAATCCCCTCTCGCCCTACTGTCTGGGGGGAGAGAGGCATGCATGCTCTGACGGACCACACACCCAGAGCCAGCCTTCTTTCACTTGACACACTTCCTGTTCTCTCTGTGATATGTGTGTGTGTGTGTGTGTGTGTGTGTGTGTGTGTGTGTGTGTGTGTGTGTGTGTGTAAAAATATCTGGGTCATGTTGACTGTGATTGCCCTACTGTGAGGCAGTGCATGGAAACGTGACAATGCTGTGTCACTGACAGAGGGCAGCGGGACAGTTTGGCCCCTGAGACCTCCTGTCCTCCATCGAACCCCGTCACCACTCTGGCTATTGCCTCTGCTGGTTGAGGAGGGTCTGTATGTGCAGGCTAGAGGATGCCTGGTCGGATATTCTCCAGACACACACTTTCATGCACCCACAGTACCCAACCCTCAAATGAATTAGTTATGCTGCACAGCTGGAAAGAGAGGGAGAGGTCCATTTTGGCAGTGGTCTGAAAAGCATAGAATTGACCTGATTTTATTTTAGGCTCCAGAGTGAGATGGAGTGTTGGGATATAAATTAATCTTTAAGTGTATATATTGTACATAAAAGCCAGCAGCATACCACCTTGCATCCCACTGGTGGCTTGCCTCTGAAGCTAAGTAGGGTTGGTCCCTGGATGGGAGACCAGATGCTGCTCTAAGTGGTGTTGGTGGTCCAGTAGGGGGCACTCTGCTCTCTGGTCTAAGTAGATCCCAGGGCAGTGAATGGGACATTGCCCTGCGCAGGGTTCCGTCTCTCAGATTGGATGTTAAAACGGGTGTCCTGACTCTCCATCCACTAAAGATTCCAATGCACTTATCGTAAGGTTGGGGTGTTAACTGGAGGTCGACCGATTTAATCGGAATGGCCGATTTTCAAGTTTTCATAATCGGTAATTGCCATTTTTGGATGCCGACTATGGCTGACTATATTGCAATCCACGAGGAGACTGCGTGGCAGGCTGACCACCTGTTATGTGATTGCAGGCAGCAAGGAGCCATGGTAAGTTGCTAGGTAGTATTAAACTTACCTTGTTTTTTATAAAATCTTAACATAATCACTAATTAACTACACATGGTTGATGATATTACTAGTTTAACTAGATATAATCAATGCGGTCCCTGAAACTGTCACTTCTCTTGCGTTCAGTGTAAGCAGATTTGGGGTATATGCAGCAGTTTGGGCCGCCTGGCTCGTTGCAAACTGTGTGAAGACCATTTCTTCCTAACAAAGACCGTAATTCATTTGCCAGAATTTTACATAATTATGACTTAACATTCAAGTTTGTTCATTGTAACAGCAATATTTAGACTTAGGGTTGCTGCCCGTTTGATAAAATACGTAGAGGTTCTGTATTTCACCGAAAGAATAAACGTTTAGTTTTCGAAAGGATAGTTTCTGGATTTGACCATATTAATGACCTAAGGCTCGTATTTCTCTGTTTATTATATTATAATTAAGGCTGATTTGATAGAGCAGTCTGACTGAGTGGTTGTAGGCAGCAGCAGGCTCATAGCATTCATTCAAACCGCACTTTCCTCCATTTGCCAGCAGCTCTTCGCAATGCTTGAAGCACAGCGCTGTTTATGACTTCAAGCATATCAACTCCCGAGATAAGGCTGGCAATACTATATTGCCTATAAGAACATCCAATTGTCAAAGGTCTATGAAATACAAATGGTATAGAGAGAGAGTCCTATAATAACGACAACCTCAAATTTGAAGTCTCATATTATACCACCAGCTTTCATATGTTCTCATGTTCTGAGCAGGGAACTTAAACGTTAGCTTTTTTACATGGCACATATTGCACTTTTACTTTCTTCTCCAATGGTGTTTTTGCATTATTTAAACCAAATTTAACATGTTTCATTATTTATGAGACTAAATGGCTTTTATGTATTATATTAAGTTAAAATAAGTGTTCTTTGTTCATTCAGTATTGTTGCAATTGTCATTATTACATATATATATAAAAAATAATAATAATGACAATGACAACAATACTGAATGAACAAAGAACACTTATTTTAATATAATATAATAAAAGCCATTTAGTCTCATAAATAATCTGCTTTTTTTGGTCATCCAATAATCGGTATCTGCGTTAAAATCAGAATCGGTCGACCTCTAGTGTTAACCCCGGTGTCCTGGCTAAATTCCCAATCTGGCCCTCATACCATCATGGCCACCTAATCATCCCCAGCTTCCAATTGATTCCTTCTTCCCCAGGTTGGTGCTGTAAATGAGTGTGTGCAGGATAGTCTAACAGGGAGTATGTGTATTGCAGCCAGATGTGAACAAGAATGTGACATGTCGGAATGTGGTGGCTGCTTTAGCCCGCCCTCTCTCTCTCGGTCTCACGCGTATGTTCTGTGTCTGTGTGGCCTGTCTCTCAGAGCTGTTAGTTGTGGGATACCTTTACAAAGCCCTGCTGTGCTCTTCTCTGTCTGAACCATTAGTCCAGGGTTCCAGCTCAGGCGGCTCTCTCTCCCTGGGTGGGGTGTCCAGCTCAGGTGGCTCTCTCTCTCTCTCCCTGGGTGGGGTGTCCAGCTCAGGTGGCTCTCTCTCTCTCTCTCCCTGGGTGGGGTGTCCAGCTCAGGTCTCTCTCTCTCTCTGGGTGGGGTGTCCAGCTCTCTCTCTCTCCCTGGGTGGGGTGTCCAGCTCAGGCGGCTCTCTCTCTCCCTCTCTCTCTCTCTCCCTGGGTGGGGGTGTCAGCTCTCTCTCTCTCTCTCTCTCTCTCTCTCTCTCTCTCTCTCTCTCTCTCTCTCTCTCTCTCTCTCTCTCTCCCTCTGGGGGTGTCCAGCTCTCTCTCTCTCTCTCTCTCTCTCTCTGTCCTCTCTCTCTCTCTCTGGGTGGGGGTGTCTCTCTCCCTGGGTGGGGGTCTCCTCTCTCTCTCTCTCCCTGGGTGGGGGTGTCCAGCTCAGGCGGCGCTCTCTCTCTCTCCCTGGGTGGGGGTGTCCAGCTCAGGCGGCTCTCTCTCTCTCTGGGTGGGGTGTCCAGCTCAGGCGCGCTCTCTCTCTCTCTGGGGGTGTCCAGCTCAGGCGGCTCTCTCTCTCTCTGGGTGGGGGTGTCCAGCTCAGGCGGCTCTCTCTCTCTCTGGGTGGGGGTGTCCAGCTCAGGCGGCGCTCTCTCTCTCTCCCTGGGTGGGGGTGTCCAGCTCAGGCGGCGCTCTCTCTCTCTCGGGTGTCCAGCTCAGGTGTCCAGCTGGGGTGTCCAGCTCAGGCGGCTCTCTCTCTCTGGGGGTGTCCAGCTCAGGCGGCGCTCTCTCTCTCGGGTGTCCAGCTCAGGCGGCGCTCTCTCTCTCTCGGGTGTCCAGCTTAATGTACACAGCTTTTGCTCATTTGCATGGTTAGTTGTTTGTTTCCAGCATTTTAATCAATTTATTTCCTTCACTGTTATCATTTCTTTTGTCTTAGTATGACTCCCCCCCCCAAAAAAGGAGAACTTTTACTTGCCACAATAATTCTTTGACTGTTCCGGCAGTTCTTACCTTCACCACTAGAGGGTGACCAGATGATTTATGGGGTTCTGTACTTCTGAAGTTGACTTTTTTTTTTGCTTGTTAATGGCTAACAGTGTCTTACTGGTGATTTTAAAATGGGAGATTGCAATTTAAGTCATTGCTGAATTATTTAAAGTAATCAAACATTCATGGTAATTCGAGTCACGTGACTTGGACTGAAGCACTATTCGATTTTGACTTGACCGTCTATGACTCGTGACTTGAGTTGTATGACTGGAGAGACTTGATTTGTCATCTCACACACTATCTGTCCTTGATATCGGAGTGCTGCAGGTTCTGTGTGTTCTGTTCTGTGTCTTGTTCAATTAGATTCATGGAAATCATAGGTTGTGCAGGCCAGGCACAAAGCACGTAATCTAGCAAAGCGTGCTCCACTCCACTATCTTCCGGTATTTATTTAGTAAACATAACACATCACTCCTGACAGACGCAACCAAGAACTCTTCACAGAAATGTTGCAGCAGCCTACACCTAAACTGTATGGGAAGAAAAGGAGAGGATTTCTCAGTCTTATCAACTAGGCTACTGATAACCACAGTCTGCAGCTGTGTAGGCTACAGCCAATGCACTGTCCCCTCTTGCACTCTGTTGGGAAAACAAAGTGGTAACATTATTAGTGTTAGAGGGAAAATATTAATTTAATCAAATTTGGTTTAGGCTATATTTGAACTTGGGCTGGCTAGGCTACCGTGACCTTTTCAATCGAAAATGATTAACTGAAATTAAACGTTTATTTTTTTCAACTATTTATCTATAAGGCACAATGCACATTAATCAACATCAATAATGCAACATCGATGTAAATGTGCGGAGGTTAGCCAAAAGCTCATTTGCACCAGTAATCCCTGGGCAGCTAAGGGCCTTTACACAGCTACTATACAAATACTCAATAAAACAACTCGTGTACAGGTTCGGATAGATTTGAACCGTGTTGTCAATATAAAATTACAATAATCGGTGCAGCGTCAAGTCCTTGGGCAATGCATTCCAGTATAGTGTACTGTGTTGGAAAGAGACAACACAATCCCATCTAGTTACTGCCCTTGTTATCCTAGAGGTGGTTTCCTTGAGCATGATATGCTGGCATTGGGGGGAGGGGCAAGACCATGCAGGATCTTAAAGACCAGGCTTGCATCTACATACTCATTTAAGCTATCCAGACTAAGTCAATTGTTTGTAAATGATATGACAATGGTGGTAACTGTTTGGTTTGTTATCAAAAATCGTAAGTTCGTAGAGCGATTCAAATAGTTTCAGATTAGTAGCTCCAGCTTGTGACCAGCATGTGGGGCAATATCGCAAATGTGAGATCATAGCATGCCTATATAGTTTGGTGGCCTCCAGAGGAAGGAAAGGTCTTTATAAACCTTAAGTTGGATAATCGGAACTTGACGGTGTTACCCCACCACCTTAACATGTTTCTTAAATGTCAAGTTGGAGTCTGAAATGATGCTGCGATATCTGAAGTTAGGCACTTTCAGATTCTCCCCATTAACAAGAACAGCTCGTTGAGAAGAATCAATGGATTTATTAGAGAAGTACCTAGTCTTGTCCATTTAATTTAAATGCAGGCAAGAATTAGTCGTCCATTTTTGAAACATGTACCATAGCTTCAGTAAACTTAACTAGTCTATTTTTTTTTTAGTGTACATACAGAACTGTATTGTCTGCATGTTAACTTGTGTGCAAGCAAGTGGGAGATATTTTATATACAGTTGAAGTCGGAAGTTTACATACAGGTTGGAGTAATTTAAAACTCATTTTTCATCCACTCCATAAATTTCTTGTTGCCAAAACTATAGTTTAAGTCGGTTAGGACATCTACTTGGTGCATGACACAAGTAATTTTTCCAACAATTGTTTACAGACCGATAATTTCACTTAATTCACTGTATCACAATTCCAGTGGGTCAGAAGTTTACATACACTAAGTTGACTGGGAAAATTGGAGACCTCCAGAAGTCTGGTTCATCCTTGAGAGCAATTTCCAAATGCCTGAAGGTACCACATTCATCTGTACAAAACAATAGTACACAAGTATAAACACCATGGGACCATGCAGCCGTCATACCGCTCAGGCAGGAGACAAGTTCTGTCTCCCTGAGTTGAACATACTTTGTTGCGAAAAGTGCAAATCAATCCCAGAACAACAGCAAAGGACCTTGTGAAGATGCTGGAGGAAACAGGTACAAAAGTATCTATACTCACAGTAAACGAGTCCAAAATCGACATAACCTGAAAGGCTGCTCAGCAAGGAAGAAGCCACTGCTCCAAAACCACCATGAAAAAGCAAGACTACGGTTTGCAACTGCACATGGGGACAAAGATGGTACTTTTTGTAGAAATGTCCTCTGGTCTGATGAAACAAAAATAACTGTTTGGCCATAATGACCATCATTATGTTTGGAGGAGAAAGGGGGATTCTTGCAAGCCGAAGAACACCATCCCAACCGTGAAGCACGGGGGTTGCAGCAGCACGTTTTGGCGGTGCTTTGCTGCAGATGGGACTGGTGCACTTCACAAAATTAAATAGCATCATGAGGAAGGGAAATTGTGGATATATTGAAGCAACATCTCAAGACATCAGTCAGGAAGTTAAAGCTTGGTTGTAAATGGGTCTTCAAAATGGACAATGACCCCAATAATACTTTCTATGTTATGGCAAAATGGCTTAAGGACAACAAAGTCCCGGTACTGGAGTGGCCATCACAAAGCCCTGACCTCTATCCTATAGAACATTTGTCGGCAGAACTGAATAAGCGTGTGCGAGCAAGGAGGCCTACAAACCTGACTCAGTTACACAAGCTCTGTCAGGAGGAATTCAAAATTCACCCAATTTATTGTGGGAAGCTTGTGGAAGGATACCTGAAACATTTGACCCAGGTTAAACAATGTTAAAGCAATGCTACCTGTCATGGCTTTCTTCTATCTCCTCCTCTGACGACGAGGACCAAAATGCAGCGTGGTAATTTTCATACGTGTTTAATAGCGAATAAACACGAACAATACAAAACCAAGAAACGTAACACGAAAACCAAAACAGCCTATACTGGTGCAAACTAACACAGAGACAGGAACAATCACCCACGAAACACTCAAAGAATATGGCTGCCTAAATATGGTTCCCAATCAGAGACAACGATAAACACCTGCCTCAGAACCACTTCAGGCAACCATAGACATTTCTAGATAACCCTACCAATTCACAATCCCAACACCTACAAAAAATCCAAGACAAAACACACCACATAATAAACCCATGTCACACCCTGGCCTGACCAAAATAATAAAGAAAACACAAAATACTAAGACCAGGGTGTGACACTACCAAATACTAATTGAGTGTATGTAAACTTCTGACACACTGGGAATGTGATGAAAGAGCTAAAAGCTGAAATAAATAACTCTACTATTATTCTGACATTTCACATTCTTACAATAGTGGTGATCTTAACTGACCTAAGACAGGGAATTTGTACTCGTATTAGATGTCAGGAATTGTGAAAAACAGTACAAATTTATAATGCTAAGTTGTATGTAAACTTCTGACTTCAACTGCAGATGTTAAACAGAAGGGTGTGTAATATTGACCCTTGTGGGACGCCAAGGTTATAGTAATGAGAGTCCTACTGAACCATTTTGCTTCTGTTTGCCAGATAGGAATACATCCAACTAATGACTTCAGTGGACACATTAAGGGAGGATAGTTTGGATAGGAGAACTTCATGATTCACAGTATCAAAGGTATTTTTAAGATCCAAAAAGACTGCATTGACTTCACCAATATGTCCAGTTTAGATTTTATTTGTTCTAAAAAATAGCAATTGGCTGTTTTGGTAGAATGGTTAGTTCTGAAACCACATTGCATTTGCTGTATTGAGTTGCCCTGAATGAGATGTACAGTCACCCATCTTTCACCCACATAATACTGATTACATAAATGTACATGATTTTTAATTGCAGTTGCATTGGCCTATGCTTTATGCAGGTTTGCATTGTAATCTCAGCCCTGTGGGTTCTATTGTCCAATTGCAGTGGTTGTTTGTGTAAAATCTAGTTTTTAATTCATTCCTATTAAAAAGTACAAGGTTGCTGCAGTTTGACAGGGTTTTCAAACCTCCCGTTTAGAAAACATCTGTGTACCGAGCCGGCGGGTAGCCTACTGGTTAAGAGCGTTGGGCCAGTAACCAAAAGGTCAATTGTTCACCATGTCGACTCAGGGATTCGAACCATCTATTGGTGTTCCCTTGAGCAATGCACTTAATCCTAATTGCTCCTGTAAGTAGCTCTGGATAAGAGCATCTGCTAAATGACTCAAATGTAAATCTGGTCCTATGCTAATATACATACCTTGTTTACAACTACTAATGATTCACTGTCAGATCCTATAGGGTCCTGATGTAGACCTGGGTAGGTTACCAGATTAGTAAATGCTCCGGGCCCCAGGGAAAACTATTTGCCCCATCACTCTGGGACCTGTGGTGCCAGCTCTGCATCAGGGCATAATCGGTCCCAAAAATCCTAGCATTCGGTTTCAAAGACTGGTAGTTGGGGAAAGGTATGCCTTTTGTAAAACATGTGGGTCCAAAATCACTGATGCATTTCAGTTGCAATAAAATTGGCTGAGTACTTGAAACCCTAAATAAGGGACTTGTGGCTTGATTCACCCTGAGCTGTGGAACTTAGGACTTTACTTGACACTTGCCCATTATTACTTGGGACTTGACTCGAAGATTAAGACTTGCTTAGGACTTTGTGTTACGTCTCTGGTAATTCATTTTAACCTCATAAACAATTCATTTCCACCCATTTGTTTATTTGAAGCAGACGTTTATTTTCTGAATTTGGTTGCCATTGCCCGGCTATTATAAGGAACAGGCGCTGAGCCTCAGCGTTTTTATTGAAGTTTTACAGTACCTGAATTTAGCTGTTCCGTTTTGCAAGTGTTTGGATTAGTGATTAGACCCCAATTCTCACATTGAGACGTCCAGAACAGCCATTTCCTACGGACGTGTCTGCCACGGGAAATGTGCCTGCGGCTCGTTGTATTTAGTGGCTGGAGACGGTAATGATGATGGTGGCTGATGGTTCATCTGGAGACAAACACAGACACACAGGAAGTGGTAGAGCAGAGTCCTCATCATGTGCCTGGAGTTAGGAGTCATGGCCAATTAAGTACGGGCCAGAAATAGTTTATGCTCTTATCTCCCTCTGACCTGGGGTTTGTGTTTGTCCCTGTCTGTCTGGGATTAAGCCCTTCTGCCCCAGGACACACACGCATCAAGACCCATACATCTCCACCACTGCAGTCCTAACAGCAGGAGGGGTGGAACCCCACAAGAAAAGGGAGCAATTACTGTGAGGATGGAGGGAGGAGGAGGAGGGAAGTCCAATTCTCCTTATGGGAGGAAAGGGGAGGGAGGAGTGCTAAGGAGGTCGGTCAGCTCCTCTCTTGGGGTGATGGATTGGGCCCAACATCAGTGCTTCATACTTCGGGGGTGGGGGAAGAGATTCTTCCAGGCTCTCTCTTTTTCTCTAACAAGATTCTTGCTGTCAGGATCTACATTCAGACTCTCACACGAACACACACATGTTAAGCGGCTATACTGCCTCATATGTCCTTAGTGTTTCCCTACACACCATGATCCTTTTCCTCTAACCTTTCACCTACATTTTCCTTAACCAATGGTTGAGTGGTAAGCACATTTTTCTTCGGGGAAAAACCTTAAGGGAGTGTGTGCTGCTCCACGGCCTAACTGTTGGCCGACAGCTGTACGTCATAACCCGTTTTTAATGATGAATCAAGATGCCACTGTAATGCTGGTTTCATACTAGATGCCATAGCTTCAGCCAGAGAAACCCGCTCAACTTTTAAACAACCTTTAAAAACAACCAGAAGTTACTAGAAAAAAAACACGACAAAAACAACCAGAAGTTACACACTAGAAGTGTGTTTTGTGCTACCTTGTTACTGACCCCCTGTACATGGTTGCCAGCACAGATCTTTTGGGTGGGAAGTGGTGGTTCATTAGTATGTCTGCATAGGCAGGATGATGGGGCCTGTCCTCCCTCCTCCCCTCCCTCATGTCTCCTTTCACTGACTTTAAACTTGTGGCAACTGACATTCCGGAGTGGGGGGTGGTGGGGGGTAGAAGGACCTTTTGTTTTAATCTCTGTCAATGGAGCGTGGAGTTTGGTGCCCTTTCCCCTGTCTTTGTGTGTAGGGGACGTGAATGGAAGTACTGCAGTGTTTCCGGTATCCTTGGTGACACAGTGGGGATTTGGAGTTAAAAAAGCCCTCAACTTAACCCTCCCCAAGCCGCCCCCACCCCTCCCCCACTTCATTTTTCTTTTTAGATTGTCAGTCTGAAGTGGAAGTGACAGCGCCGCACTTGCAGTGTGTGTGTGTGTCCTGGTGCCCGAATTCAGGAGCGTTTGGTGACTCCCTCGGAGAGAGCATGGGAACTTTACATTTCAAAGCCGGGCAGAGGGCACACAGAAACTACAGCGGAACCGAAGCTGTGTGTACAAGGAGAAAGAGATGAGACAGAGAGGTGAAGGGGGGGGGGTGGTGCCACGCATGAGAGAGGGGTGAAGGGGGGGTGGTGCCACGCATGAGAGAGGGGTGAAGGGGAGTGTTTATGATGCTGCGCATGAGAGAGAGGTGAAGCATTTTGCAGTGAGTCTGGAATTCTCATTTAGTTCAGATTAAGAAAGTGGCGGGGGGGTGGGGGGGGGGTTCTGGGAGAGGGGTGCTGGATTATTTGGGGGGTGGGGGTGATGGACATTCCTTAGGATGAAGTAGGTCATTGTTCCTGTCTCTACTGAAGAGAGCCTTCTGAAGGAACTGACCAACTGAAAGCATTGGAGGGGGAGAGTGAGAGAGGAGGGACAGGTCCCTATATGGAAAGAGATGAAGGGGAGCAGTAATCCTATTGAAAATTCCTCTGAAGGACAGACCAAGAGGAGCAGGGAGAAAGGAAAACGAATGGAATGTGACAACAGAAAAATGCCATTGGTGGTCAGTCTGAAGCAGCTTGATGTGGAGAGACGTTTCTGTTGAATGGCAGTGGATTTACAGGAACCTGGCAACCACCTCTCCCATATACAGCCTCTCTCTCTCTCTCTCTCTCTCTCTCTCTCTCTCTCTCTCTCTCTCTCTCTCTCTCTCTCTCTCTCTCTCTCTCTCTCTCCCGCTAAGAAACTCTAACTCCCTCTCATCCCCCCTCACTCCTTTCTTTCTCTTCCTCCTTTCCAACCGTTTCTCTTCCCATACAACCATTCCCATCGGTTTTTTTTCTGCTGAGGAATTTTATGTGCTATTCCTGCTGTTGGGACACTGTGCTATTCCTGCTGTTGGGACACTGTGCTATTCCTGCTGTTGGGACACTGTGCTATTCCTGCTGTTGGGACACTGTGCTATTCCTGCTGTTGGGACACTGTGCTATTCCTGCTGTTGGGACACTGTGCTATTCCTGCTGTTGGGACACTGTGCTATTCCTGCTGTTGGGACACTGTGCTATTCCTGTTGTTGGGACACTGTGCTATTCCTGTTGTTGGGACACTGTGCTATTCCTGTTGTTGGGACACTGTGCTATTCCTGTTGTTGGGACACTGCTATTCCTGTTGTTGGGACACTGTGCTATTCCTGTTGTTGGGACACTGTGCTATTCCTGCTGTTGGGACACTGTGCTATTCCTGCTGTTGGGACACTGTGCTATTCCTGCTGTTGGGACACTGTGCTATTCCTGCTGTTGGGACACTGTGCTATTCCTGCTGTTGGGACACTGTGCTATTCCTGCTGTTGGGACACTGTGCTATTCCTGCTGTTGGGTACTGTGCTATTCCTGCTGTTGGGACACTGTGCTATTCCTGCTGTTGGTGTACTGTGCTATTCCTGCTGTTGGGTACTGTGCTATTCCTGCTGTTGGGACGCTGTGCTATTCCTGCTGTTGGGACTGTGCTATTCCTGCTGTTGGGACACTGTGCTATTCCTGCTGTTGGGACACTGTGCTATTCCTGCTGTTGGGACACTATGCTATTCCTGCTGTTGGGACACTGTGCTATTCCTGCTGTTGGGACACTGCTGTGAAGGGAAACCAGTACTGACAGGACAATGTCAAATGAAATAAACATCCATCTGTTTTGATCATAACCCTTCTGATTTTCAACCCTATTGGCAGCTACATGAGGACTGGTCCCAAATGGAACCCTATTCCCTATATAGTGCACTATGGGCCTTGGTCAAAAGTGTTCTATATAACCTTTTTTTGCCTTTCGTGAACGAGCACTTGACTTTTCCCCTTTCTACCTCTGACTTTGCTGATAGTACGTACATTTTTTTCCTCAATTAAGTAGCAATGACTTGATATGTGGTGGTCTCACCCCGCTGCCTTATGATTGATTCTCAAACTAAGTCGCTCTGGTTAAGAGCGTCTGCTAAATAACAATGTATAGGGAATAGTGTGCCATTTTGGACGCAAGTCAGGTTTTCTATAGCCCGGAGCTGTGCATTCTGGGAGTGCTGTGCAAACCTAAATCTGTCTCTCTGGAGTACCATTCTAATGACGGTCACAGATACACTGCCAAAAACATTATTGAGGAGACGTTCAATCTGGTTGTGGAAATGTACAATAGGACTGGGGTTAGCGGCCAGTCAAGGCAAATGCCCGTTTGATTTGGTTAAAATGTTTGAGCAGAGGAACACAGCGTTAGCCATGGTAAAATGAATAGAATTGTAGGAAATTAACATTCTTTATTTTGATCTTGCTCTAAAATGTTCAGTCTATTTACATTTGAAGTTTAGCAGACACTCTTATCCAGGGGGACTTAGTTTGTGCATTCATCTTAAGACCGCTAGGTGCGACAACCACATCTCAGTCATAGCTAATTTGAGGAAAAATATGCCATCAGCAAAGTCTGTGCTAGTAGAAAATATGTACAAATGGTCAAGGTTGAGTGTTAGTTCACGAAAGGCAATATTGCAAAAATAAATGTAATGCGTAGAACTAGGATTTACAGTTGAAGTCGGGAGTTTACTTATAGGTTGGAGTCATTAACTCGTTTTTCAACCACTTCACAAATTCCTTGTTAACAAACTAGAGTTTTGTCAAGTTGGTTAGGGCATCTAAGTAATTTCTCCAACAATTGTTTACAGACAGATTATTTCACTTACAATTCATTATCACAATTCCAGTGGGTCAGAAGTGTACATACACTAAGTTGACTGTGCCTTTAAACAACTTGGAACATTCCAGAAAAATATGTCATGGCTTCTGGTAGACGAATTGACATCATTTGAGTAATTTGGAGGTGTACCTGTGGATGTATTTCAAGGCATACCTTCAAACTCAGTGGCTTGACCTCATGGGAAAATCAAAAGAAATCAGCCAAGACCCCCGAAAGAAAATTGTAGACCTCCGCAAGTCTGGTCCACCCTGGGGAGAAATTTCAAAACGCCTGAAGGTACCACATTGATCTGTACAAACAATAGTAATCAAGTATAAACACCATGGGACCACGCAGCCATCATACCGCTCAGGAAGGAGACTCTTTCTGTCTCCTAGAGATGAATGTACTTTGGTGCGAAAAGTGCAAATCAATCCCAGAATAACAGCAAAGGACCTTGTCCAGATGCTGGAGGAAACAGGTACAAAAGTATCTATATCCACAGTAAAACGAGTATTATATTATATAATATTATATTATTATATTATATTAAAACTATTATTTCGACATAACTTGAAAGGCTGCTCAGCAAGGAAGAAGCCACTGCTCCAAAACCGCCATAAAAAAGCACGATTACGGTTTGTAACTACACATGGGGACAAAGATTGTACTTTTTGGAGAAATGTCTTCTGATCTGATGAAACAAAAATAGAAATGTTTGGCCAGAATGACCATTATGTTTGGACGAAAAAGGGGGAGGCTTGCAAGCCGAAGAACAGCATCCCAACCGTGAAGCACGGGGGTTGCAGCATCATGTTGTGGGGGTGCTTTGCTGCAGGAGGGACTGGTGCACTTCACAAAATAGATGGTATCATGAGGGAGGAAAATTGTAGATATATTGAAGCAACATATCAAGACATCAGTCAGGAAGTTAAAGCTTGGTCGCAAATGGGTCTTCCAAATGGACAATGACCCCAAGCATACTTCCAATGTTGTGGAAAAATGGCTTAAGGACAACAAAGTCAAGGTACTGAAGTGGCCATCACAAAGCCCTGACCTCGATCCTATAGAACATTTGTTGGCAGAACTGAAAAAGCGTGTGTGGGCAAGGATGCCTACAAACCTGACTCAGTTACACCAGCTCTGTCAGGAGGAATGGGCCAAAATTTACCCTAATTATTGTGGGAAGCTTGTGGAATGCTACCCGAAACGTTTGACCCAAGTTAAACCATTTTTAAAGGCAAAACTACCAAATACTAACTAAATGTATGTAAACATCTGACCCACTTGCAATGTGATGAAAGAAATAAAAGCTGAAATGAAACATTTTCGCTACTATTATTCTGACATTTCACATTCTTAGGATCACCACTTTATTTTAACTGACCTAAGACAGGGAATTTTTACTGGGATTAAATGTCAGTAATTGTGAGAAATTGAGTTTAAATGTATTTGGCTAAGGTTTATGTAAACTTCCTACTTCAACTGTATGTTTGTTTTTAGATGCACAGATATAAATAGAATCCATAGTTTCAACCTTTGACAGAGTAAATATGGTATTAAGATGAGGGTTGATTAAAATCTCTACCCCCTTCCAGGCACATGTTCTGGAAGATTTACAAAGCCATTATCTATCACGCTGAGAATGTCACAAATGACATTTCTTCAATATCATATCACCTCTTAATAACCTCTAATATTCCATTAGGTTCACAAATATAGCCTATCATTACAAAACTGTGTGATGTTGATATTCAAAGTCTTAGGTGCTATTGTCATACTAACATCCTCTCTTTCCTGTCTGCAGAGTTCTTCCGCGAGTTACTGGACAACGCGGAGCGCTCGCTCAACGACATGTTCGTGCGCACATACGGCAAGATGTATGTGCAGAACGCCGAGCTATTCAAGCACTTCTTCCAGGAGCTGAAGCGCTACTATGTGTCGGGCAGCGGGGCAGTCAACCTGGACTCCATGCTGTCTGACTTCTGGGAAGACCTCCTGGAGAGGATGTTCCGATTGGTCAACGTCCAGTACGAGTTCAGCGACGCCTACATGGAGTGCGTCAGCCGCCACACCGAGCAGCTAAAACCGTTTGGCGACGTGCCACGCAAGCTCCGCCTCCAGCTGACACGGGCCTTCGTGGCGGCACGCACCTTTACCCGCGGCCTGGCGCTCATGCCCGAGGTGGTCAACAAGGTTTCCACGGTAAGAGGCATGTTAATGTGTAGTATTACATATACAGTGCTTTCAGAAGGTATTCACACCCCATTTTTCAAAATGTTGTGGTTCCAGCTGGGATTTAAAAAGCATTGAGGTTTTGTATCACTGATCTACACACAATAACGCCATTATCCTGTTTACAATGAGGCACGAAAGGAAAACTGCAAAAAGTGTCAAAGGAACTTTTTGTCCTGAATACAAAGCCTTATGTTTGTTGATAATCCAACACATCACTCAGTACCATGCTTCATATTTTCAAGCATAGTGGTGGCTACATCATGTTATGGGTATGCTTGTCATCGGCAAGTACGAGAGTTTTTTTTTTTAGGATAAAAAGAAACCGAATGGCGCAGAGGACAGGAAAAATCCTATTGGGAAACTTGGTTGTCTGCTTTCCAACAGACACTGGAGATGAATTCACCTTTCAGCAGGACAATAACCTAAAATACAAGGCCATATATACACAGGAGTTGCTTACCAAGATGACATGGAATGTTCCTGAGTGGCTAGTTACAGTTTTGACATATTGGCTTCAAAATCTATGGCAATAATTGAAAATGGTTGTCTAGCAATGATCAACAAACAACTTGACAGAGCTTGAAGAATTTGAAATGGTAATTTACAAATATTGTACAAATATTGTATAATCCATGTGTGCAAAGCTCTTAGTCTTACCTAGAAAGACTCACAGGTGTAATCCCTGCCAAAGGTGCTTCTACAAAGTATTGAATTGGGTGTGATACTTAAATTTACGAATTTCATTTTCAATAAATTGGCTAAATTGTCTAAAATGTTTCACTTTATCATTATGGTATATAGTGTGTAGATGGGTGAGAGGAAAAATATGTTATCCATTTTGAATTTAGGCTGTAAATCAACAATGTGTAATACGTTTGAAGACTCTCTGAAGGCCCTGTGTATTATTTGCATTATAGCATCTCTGTGATGGGATATGTTGGTTGTGTCACGAAGGAACCAGGGAGGATGTTGAGAAGTTGCATGAAGTGCCCTTAAAGCCTCCTGTGTAGAGATTTGTAGCCTTGGTCCAGTGTTCTCATGCACTGAACAGCTGGTTTAAACACCCAAATAGACAAACATTCCCATATCTGGTTCCCAGAACAACAACCTGTAATGTTTGACCAGGTGTGGGGAGTTCAGGTGAACATTTCTTCCTCACCCTCTTGTGTTTTCTAACCTCTGTGGAAAGCAGATGGCATTTGGGACACTGTCTGAATGGGAGTTGAAGATTTCATAATGGTACTGTTTTGTTGATAGGTGTGTGTGAAGAGAGGACATGAGAGGTTTATGGCAGGTTTGGAAGTGACTCATTAATGATAAGATACTGCACATTGGACTTTCACTATAAATCACATTGTGGGATTTGAGTGATAATTTGATATGTTGTGTATATAGTCTTAGTGTCCTGCCTGTTGGTTTAAGATAAGGATCAGTTCATTCACCTCGTTTAACTTAGTGACCAATGCATAGGAGTACAAACTCCTTACTCCCTCTGTCCTCCTCCCTCAGGTCAATGCGTCCCCTAGCTGTGTGCGGGCAGCCATGAAGATGATGTACTGTCCCTACTGTTCTGGCCAGATTGCCCTCAAGCCTTGTCAGAACTTCTGTCTCAATGTGATGCGTGGCTGTCTGGCTAACCAGGCTGATCTCGACACCGAGTGGAACAACTTCCTGGGTAAGGGCTTCCATATCCAACAAGGAACAGCTCACTATGCTGTGTTAGTCTTCTGCCACGCGGTTCCCCACTGGGGTGCCTCTGATGCCTGCTACCCCCTCTCTGTGTGGCAGCTTTACTGGGCCTTGTTAAGTCCTCTTAGGCTCAAAACACTGACACTGCTGTGTGCTTCCCCCTGCTGGTAGAAACAGGCCAAATCGCCCCATAGTGAAAATGGCCGAAAGAATCTAGGCCTCAAAGATTATAGTGCTTATTTAATTCCCAGAAGTATTTACTTAGGGTATGGTTGTTTTCATTGTGACTGAGTTGTCTTATTCTCAGATGCCATGTTGAGTCTGGCTGAGAGGTTGGAAGGGCCCTTCAACTTCGAGTCTGTCATGGATCCCATTGACGTCAAGATCTCTGAGGCCATCATGAACATGCAAGAAAACAGCATGCAGGTGTCACAGAAGGTGAGTCACTTCCTGTCTGACTGTTTTTTTCTGCATTCCCCTCCCGTCTCTGTCTGGCAGCCCTCCCGTCTCTGTCTGGCAGCCCTCCCGTCTCTGTCTGGCAGCCCTCCCGTCTCTGTCTGGCAGCCCTCCCGTCTCTGTCTGGCAGCCCTCCCGTCTCTGTCTGGCAGCCCTCCCGTCTCTGTCTGGCAGCCCTCCCGTCTCTGTCTGGCAGCCCTCCCGTCTCTGTCTGGCAGCCCTCCCGTCTCTGTCTGGCAGCCCTCCCGTCTCTGTCTGGCAGCCCTCCCGTCTCTGTCTGGCAGCCCTCCCGTCTCTGTCTGGCAGCCCTCCCGTCTCTGTCTGGCAGCCCTCCCGTCTCTGTCTGGCAGCCCTCCCGTCTCTGTCTGGCAGCCCTCCCGTCTCTGTCTGGCAGCCCTCCCGTCTCTGTCTGGCAGCCCTCCCGTCTCTGTCTGGCAGCCCTCCCGTCTCTGTCTGGCAGCCCTCCCGTCTCTGTCTGGCAGCCCTCCCGTCTCTGTCTGGCAGCCCTCCCGTCTCTGTCTGGCAGCCCTCCCGTCTCTGTCTGGCAGCCCTCCCGTCTCTGTCTGGCAGCCCTCCCGTCTCCGCCTGGCAGCCCGCTTGCCCACACGTCTGTCTGGTTGCCCCACCCGTCTGTCTCTGTACATGCCGCTCACTCTACTCTCCACCTCTCCAGGTGTTTCAGGGGTGTGGTCAGCCTCAGCCAGGTAAAGGCTTCCGTTCCCGTCGCTCAGTCAAGGAGACAGGATTCACCGGTCGCTTCCGTCCCTACAGCCCCGATGCACGGCCCACCACAGCTGCTGGCACCAGCCTGGACAGACTGGTAAGTCTTCGTCAGACATCGGGCCTAACCAGCAACCTCAAAACAAGTTTTTACGTGAGTCCAAAGTCTTTCAAATGGACTTAGTATAAATGTGTGATCATCTCTGTTTGCCTGCTTCCTTCTACCCAGACGACAGATGTGAAGAAGAAGCTGAAGCATGCTAAGAAGTTCTGGTCCACGCTGCCAGAGACGGTGTGTGTTGGAGAGAGGATCACGTCAGGGGATGACTGTTGGAATGGAACAGCAAAGAGCAGGTTAGTTTGGCAGGTTTTCTCAGGTCACTCCCTTGACACAGACACCAATAACATTGTGTGTGTCCAAAATAGGACAATATTCCCTATTTTTAGTGCACTACTTTTGACTAGGGCATGTAGGGATGGAGCCACTCTAAAGGCATAAAGTAAGGTTGCTGCAGAACGAATTGGTGTGTCCTGTAGGATCTCCACATTCACTCACACCCTTCTTCCCTAGGTACGAGTCTGTTGTTATGGGCAACGGATTGGCCAATCAGGTGTCCAACCCAGATGTGGAAGTGGACATCACAAAGCCAGACCTGGTGATTCGCAGTCAGATCGCAGTGTTAAAGGAAATGACTAGCTGGCTGAAGGCCGCCCACAGCGGCAACGACATCTCCAGCGACCAAGGTGAGGATGGTAAACCCCAACAGATGAACTGACTGAGGCCTATTAAAAACTTCTTACGGCTGAGATCCCGCTAACGGGATCGATATGACAACAGCCAGTAAAAGTGCAAGGGTCCAAATTCAAAACAACAAATCCCATAGTTAAAATTCCTCAAACATACAAGTATTTTACACCACTTTAAAGTTACACTGCTTGTTAAATCCCACCACAGTGTCCGATTTCAAATAGGCTTTACGGCAAAAGCACCACAAACGATTGTTAGGTCAGAGCCAAGTCACAGAGAAGCACAGCCATTTTTCCAGCCAAAGAGAGGAGTCACAAAAGTCAGAAATGGAGAGTGAACGAATCACTAACCTTTCATCTTCATCAGATGACACTCATAGGACTTCATGTTACACAATACATGCATGTTTTGTTAGAAAAAGTTCATACACTGCTCAAAAAAATAAAGGGAACACTTAAACAACACAATGTAACTCCAAGTCAATCACACTTCTGTGAAATCAAACTGTCCACTTAGGAAGCAACACTGATTGACAATAAATTTCACATGCTGTTGTGCAAATGGAATAGACAACAGGTGGAAATTATAGGCAATTAGCAAGACATCCCCAATAAAGGAGTGGTTCTGCAGGTGGTGACCACAGACCACTTCTCAGTTCCTATGCTTCCTGGCTGATGTTTTGGTCACGTTTGAATGCTGGCGGTGCTTTCACTCTAGTGGTAGCGTAAGACTGAGTCTACAACCCACACAAGTGGCTCAGGTAGTGCAGCTTATCCAGGATGGCACATCAATGCGAGCTTTGGCAAGAAGGTTTGCTGTGTCTGTCAGCGTAGTGTCCAGAGCATGGAGGCGCTACCAGGAGACAGGCCAGTACATCAGGAGACGTGGAGGAGGCCGTAGGAGGGCAACAACCCAGCAGCAGGATCGCTACCTCCGCCTTTGTGCAAGGAGGAGCAGGAGGAGCACTGCCAGAGCCCTGCAAAATGCCCTCCAGCAGGCCACAAATGTGCATGTGTCTGCTCAAACAGTCAGAAACAGACTCCATGAGGGTGGTATGAGGACCCGACGTCCACAGGTGGGGGTTGTGCTTACAGCCCAACACCATGCAGGACGTTTGGCATTTGCCAGATTGGCAAATTTGCCACTGGCGCCCTGTGCTCTTCACAGATGAAAGCAGGTACACACGGAGCACATGTAACAGAGTCTGGAGACGCCGTGGAGAACGTTCTGCTGCCTGCAACATCCTCCAGCATGACCGGTGTGGCAGTGGGTCAGTCATGGTGTGGGGTGGCATTTCTTTGGGGGGCCGCACAGCCCTCCATGTGCTCGCCAGAGATCCTCAGACCCCTTGTGAGACCATATGCTGGCGCGGTTGGCCCTGGGTTCCTCCTAATGCAAGACAATGCTAGACCTCATGTGGCTGGAGTGTGTCAGCAGTTCCTGCAAGAGGAAGGCATTGATGCTATAGACTGGCCCGCCCGTTCCCCAGACCTGAATCCAATTGAGCACATCTGGGACATCGTGTCTCGTTCCATCCACCAACGCCACGTTGCACCACAGACTGTCCAGGAGTTGGCGGATGCTTTAGTCCAGGTCTGGGAGGAGATCCCTCAGGAGAACATCCACCACCTCATCAGGAGCATGCCCAGGCGAAGTAGGGAGGTCATACAGGCACGTGGAGGCCACACACACTACTGAGCCTCATTTTGACTTGTTTTAAGGACATTACATCAAAGTTGGATCAGCCTGTAGTGTGGTTTTCCACTTTAAATTTGAGTGTGACTCCAAATCCAGACCTCCATGGGTTGATAAATTTGATTTCCATGGATCATTTTTGTGTGATTTTGTTGTCAACACATTCAACTATGTAAAGAAAAAAGTATTTAATAAGAATATTTCATTCAGATCTAGGATGTTATTTTAGTGTTCCCTTTATTCTTTTGAGCAGTGTATTTATATCCAAAAATCTCAGTATACATTGGCGCGTTATGTTCAGTAGTTCCCAGAACATCCGGTGATTTTGCAGAGAGCCACATCAATTTACAGAAATACTCATCATAAATGTTGATGAAAATACAAGTGTTATACATAGAACTTTAGATACACTTCTCCTTAATGCAACCGCCGTGTCAGATTTCAAAAAAGCTTTACGGGAAAAGCAAACCATGCAATAATCTGAGTACGGCGCTCAGAGCCCAAACAAGCGAAAAACATATCTGCCATATTGTGCAGTCAACAGAAGTCAGAAATAACATAAATATTCACTTACCTTTGATGATCTTCATAAGAATGCACTCAGAGGAATCCCAGTTCCACAATAAATGTTTGTTTTCTTCGATAATGTCCATCATTTATGTCCAAATAGCGCCTTTTGTTAGAGCGTTTGGTAAACAAATCCATACTCACGAAGCGTGTTCACTAGGAGCAGACAAAATGTCAAAGTTCAGTTACAGTCCGTAGAAACATGTCAAACGATGTATAGAATCAATCTTTAGGATGTTTTTAACATACATCTTCAATAATGTTCCAACTGGAGAATTCCTTTGTCTGTAGAAAAGCAATGGAACAGAGCTCGCTCTCACGTGAGAGCGTCACAAGCTCAAGGCATTCTGGCTCATTCGCCCCCACTTCACAGTGAAGCATCAAACAAGGTTCTAAATACTGTTGACATCTAGTGGGAGCCTTAGGAAGTGCAACATGACCAATATCCCACTATCTTCAATAGGGAATGAGTTGAAAAACGACCAACCTCAGATTTCCCACTTCCTGGTTGGATTTTTTTCTCAGGTTTTTGCCTGCCATATGAGTTCTGTTATACTCAGACATCATTCAAACAGTTTTAGAAACTTCAGTGTTTTCTATCCAAATAATAATATGCATATAATAATATGCATATATTAGCAACTGGGACTGAGTAGCAGGCAGTTTACTCTGGGCACCTTATTCATCCAAGCTACTCAATACTGCCCCTAGCCATAAGAAGTTAACCACAACTCTCCACAATAATGCATGCACAACTGAGGTAAAAGGCTATGTGTTATCTTCTGAACGATCAGATAGCTAGCAAGAAGCTGTGTTGACGTGTTTTGACTCTTGTCACGTCTATGCTAATTTGGCAAAAATTAGCAAGCTAGCTAACAATGTACAGGTAAATGATCAAATAAAGGTAACACTTGAGTAAATGAGGGTTCAAATTATATTGAAAGCAGGTGCTTCCACACTGGTGTGGAGTAACATCCCACTATGCTTAGGTTCATGTATAAAAATGTTGGGCAGGCCTAATTGCCAATTAAGTTTAGCTACCATGTCTGGGTGGAGAGATCTGTGACTTTGAAAGAAGGGTGATTGTTGGGGCACGTTTAGTAGGAGCTTCAGTGACGAAGACTGATCAACAGTGATGTAAATCATATGCCATGGCTGTCTATCACCAGATACCAACCCAATTCAACACTTATGGGAGATTCTGGAGCGGTGCCCGAGAGAGCATTTTACACTACCATCAACAAAACACCAAATGATGGAATTTCTTGTGGAAGAATGGTGTCGCATTCCTCCAATAGAGTTCCAGACACTTGTAGAATCTATGACGAGGTGCATTGAAGCTGTTCTGGCCCGTGGTGACCCAACGCCCTATTAAGACACTATGTTGGTGCTTACTGGGCAAATGTATTTGTTTTCAATAAACATTTGCAGACTAAGCTTACACAAATTGGCAATAATCCTTTGATTGTAAGCCCACTGTCTGTTGTACCTCCTAGTTACGTAGTGCACACCCAGTGGTTTTGATGGTAAACACCCCACCTGTCTATAGATGAGAAGAATATCTAGGCCAGATAATGTATTCAGTTGACCTACGAATGCCTCCCTGTGTGAGAAGGAACATTGGATGACTCATGCTTACATGTGTGAGAAGGAACCTTCAATGACATTTAGACACTTTTTTTATCCAAAGGGACTTAGTCATGCGTGCATAAAGCTTTTACGTCGTCCCGGAAATCAAACCCACTATCTTGGCATTGCAAGCGCCATACTCTACCAACTGAGCTAGAGGGGACCACAAATTTGGTGTTACCATTCAAAATGTTACAACAGACTTGATCACTCCTCTTTTCATCCTTGAATGCTGTTTGTAGTCCTGAGTTCATGGCCTTCATCAACCTTCTCTCTCTCTCTGTTCCAGATGAGGACGGTAGCGGAGGAGAGGAGAGTGGCAGCGGTTGTGACTCTCCGTCCTGTGAGGTGGACCGGGACATCTACTTCTCCACCACGGCCACACCCATCAACCCCCGCGTAGTCAAGGTGGTGCACCAGGACACGAGTGGCGGAGTCCGTGTGGTACACGGGAGCATGGCACTGGCACTCAGTGCGCTTGTCCTGGCCCTGCTCGCCCCCCACTGGAGATAAAACTGCCGTGGGAAGTGAAGGGAAGGGAAGGGAGAGATTGCCAGAGAGAAGGGGGAAAAACTGTCAGATACTTTAAAAAAGACTGCCTTCAGGACCTTTGTCTGCCCGCCATCTTTGGGGGGGGGGGGGGCTCTGGAGTTATTAATATTATAATAACTTCACTTTTAATTTTTATAAAAATGGACATCAAGTGTACAGCGATACGATTTTCTTCCAAAATATTCACTTTTTTATTAGCATTTTGTCCTGATTAACTGATTAGCCCCTTGAAGCTAGGATCTCCACCGCCACATCACCGACAGTGTTTTCAGTTCTACCATTTTAGCCTATTATTCACATTTTAGTTGTTGTTCAAGTGAGTGTTAGTGTCTTAAGGATATCTCAATTGGAACCCGGGATTGTGTGCGTTTTGTAGTGTGTCTGAGTGCTTTTCATTTTAACAATATGCTCTCTATTCACAAATACATTTCCCTTATCAAGAGCGCAACTAAGGAACAATGTTTGCCAATGTTTCTGGTTTGTATGAGTGTGCTTCCTTTTCTTTTTAAAGATATAGTGGCCGTATCGTCAGGCTGGTCAGGGATGAATGTGTACGAAAACATTGAAATGGAAATCTTGGTCACATGTTGAAGCTTCAGACTGGCTCACACAGCTGAAAGTACAAGAGACTGGTAGATCTGTAGGAAAACACTGAGAGGAGTGACAGGGCTGATTGTTTGGTAGGAAATGGAACTAGCTGGTGAGGGGTTCTCTGGGTTTCTGTGTACCCAGGATTGTATCCATCACATCCTAAACTACACTCTTAACCAGTCCACTGAGATCATACCACATGTGTTCTCTGAAACATCATCATTATAAACTAGCTGTTGGATGTATGGGGGCAGTCTTGATATAGGTTACGCTGGAGACTTGACAGGAGGGGCTCTCTCTCCCTGGAATTCCCCAAAGAAGGCAGAGCTGACGGGTGTCCTGGGGCAGTGACTCTGCACAGTCAGTCTGACATGAAAAAATGAGATCTTGGCAGGGAGTGGCTTGTATGTTCAACATCTTTTAGATATAGCAAAAAAGAGAAACAGATACAAGTGACTGTGAATTGAATTGGAGATGAGGGAACTGTGGACTGAGTATGATCAAATTGGAACACAGGGTTTTACGTGGAGGTAGTGTTCACATGTTTTGTAATAAAGATATGTATTAGGTACTACAATGAATTGTATTGTTAGTTGTAGGAGCTGGTGGTCTGTGCACAGATTGTTTTGGGGTGCTTGTTTGCACCCCATACAGACATTTACCTCTACTTTCATTAGGTCTGTCTGACGTGTCCCCCCTTCGCATCCAATAATTTCAACTGTTTGCAACTGAAGTTGATATATTCTCTCTTGCATGGAAAATGAAACCTTGGTACGTTAGTAACTACTTCATGGTCATGAAAATGTTGTTTTCTGGGAATTCTCAAATCAATCAATTGTATCTGTTGTCAGCAGAAGTACTTTTCTGTCTCTCCAGACACAACGGTGTAACTGAGTTTGTGTTGAATTGGACAACTGACAAGCACAATATGTTTGAATTCACATCACCTAAAAGTTTCACCTCACATTATCCACTAGTTGCTTTTGTACAGTAAATTATTTAATTGCATGTTTATTTTAAAGCATTTACAAACATGCATTCAAAAAATACAGTACTCAGAATGTATTGATATATTGTGTAGATGAAAAGATATTGATAATTTTACAAATTAACCGAAGGTATTGGTTTCAGATTTCCTATTTTACATTTGAATTCTGTTAAGAAAAAAAAAACACTTTCATGTTGCAGTCTGTCAAGTCTTCTAAGGTGATTGGCTGATGTATGGTGGTGATGCCTGGACAAGTTGTTCGCTCAATACCTTTTGTGCCTCTTGTGCCCCCATGGTGCTGGACACATTTCTGCACTAAACCTCTAATGCCCCCAAGGATTACGCCTGGCCGGCCGCCACGACTTGGAAGGAATGCCTGAGGACATTTGGGGATTGAGGACAGGACATTGTGATGACATGCAGCCAAAACAGCTATGCAGCCTTTGCAGAGGAAATATCCATACTGCCTTTCCACACTCAACTTGCAGGCTTTTAATAATGTTTCTGTCATCAAATTATTTTTTTCAATCTCAAATGGTAAATGTGGGACAGTAATGGCCGCAGAACTTCCTGTAGGCACGGCAGCAGGTGTGTTTGTCTAGCTTATAGTACCATAGGGGTTCTCCTTGTTTATGATCCATGGAACAACCTCAGATGTGTCTGAAATGGCACCCTATTCTTAAAGGTGCACTGTGAGCCCTGGTCAAAAGAAGTGCATTATGTAGGGAATAGAGTGTCATTTCAGACAGAGCCTGATAGTTGAGGAGATGGATACAGTGCCTTGTAAAAGTATTCATCCGTCTTGGCGTTTTTCCTATTTTGTTGCATTACAACCTGTAATTTAAATGTTTTTTTTATTTAGATTTCATGTAATACATACACAAAATAGTCCAAATTGGTGAAGTGAAATGAAAAAAGTTACTTGTTTAAAAAAGATTATATAAAATAAAAAATGGAAAAGTGGTGCTTATGTATTCACCCCCTTTGCTACAAAGCCTCTAAATAAGCTCTGGTGTAACCAATTACCTTCAGAAGTCACATAATTAGATTGCACACAGGTGGATTTTATTTAACTGTCACATGATCTCAGATATACACTTGTTCCCAAAATGCCCCAGTGTCTGCAACACCACCTGTGCAAGCGTCACCATGAAGACCAAGGAGCTCGCCAAACAGGTTAGGGACAAAGTTGTGGAGAAGTACAGGGTTGGGTTATTAAAAAAAAACTAAGAAAATTTGAACATCCCACCGTTAAATCCATTATTAAAAATGTAAAGAATATGGCACCATAACAAACCTGCCAAGAGAGGGCCGTCCACCAAAACTCACGGACCAGGCAAGGAATCAGAGAGGCAACAAAGAGACCAAAGATAACCCTGAAGGAGCTTCAAAGCTCCACAGTGGAGATTGGAGTATCTGTCTATATGACCACTTTAAGCCGTACACTCCACAGAGCTGGCCTTTACGGAAGAGTGGCCAGAAAAAAAGCCATTACTTAAAGAATGAAATAAGCAAACACATTTGGGGTTCGCCAAAAGGCATGTGGGGGACTCTCCAAGCATATTGAAGAAGCTACTCTGGTCAGATTAGACAAAAAAATATAGCTTTTTGGCCATCAAGGGAAATGCTATGTCTGGCACAAACCCAACACCTCTCATCACTCGAGAACACCATCCCCACAGTGAAGCATGGTGGTGGCATGCCGTGGGTATGCTTTTCATCGGCGGGGACTGGGAAACTGGTCAGAAATGAAGGAATGATGGATGGCGCTAAATACAGGGACATTCTTGAGGGAAACCTGTTTCCAGAGATTTGAGAATGGGGCAGAGATTCACCTTCCAGCAGGACAGTGACCCTAATTCTACTGCTAAAGCAATACTTGAGTGGTTTAAGGGGAATCATTTAAATGTCTTGGAATGGCCTAGTCAAAGCCCAGACCTCAATCCAATTGAGAATCTGTGGTATGACTTAAAGATTGCTGTACACCAGCAGAACCCATCCAACTTGAAGGACCTAGAGCAGTTTTGCCTTGAATAATGGGCAAAAATCAGTGGCTAGATGTGCCAAGCTTATAGAGACACCCCAAGAGACTTGCAGCTGTAATTGCTTCAAAAATGTGGGTCTACAAAGTATTGATTTTAAGGGGGTGAATAGTTATGCACGCTCTAGTTTAGTTTTTTTTGTCTTATTTCTTGTTCGTTTCACGCAAAAAAATATTTTGCATCTTCAAAGTGGTTGGCATGTTGTGTAAATCACATGATACAACCCCCCAAAAATACATTTTAATTCTAGGTTGTAAGGCAACAAAATAGGAAAAAATGCCAAGGGGTGTGAATACTTTTGCAAGCCACTCTATATGACGGCACACCCCATCGGTCTTTGGCCCACCAGAACAGCATGGCGTCATCTTTGAAGACTGAGGAGTTTGGGACACACTATTCCCCTGGTCAAAATAGTGCACTACATAGGGAATAGGGTGTCATTTGGGATTCATATGAGTGACAAAGTAATATGTAACTGAGCAGCCATTTTAGATGTCTCTGAAAGAGGCCATAACAATCCATGTTTTTACTTCTGAGTATCTCCTAAATGTTGTGAGAAAAACAAGATGAGATAGATGCTAAATTGTAAAAGAAAAGGTGTCTTCCTAGTCTTGTTGAAATAAAGACTGCAGATATTTAAATGTTCTTGAATGGTTTATATTCTGAATTACTGACATTTACATAATGACCCTCTAAATACTAGTTAGGTTTACCCTAAAGATGAAACATTACCTTTTAAAGATATGCATTTCAACAAATGAACCTTTGCAACGAAGAAGCATATGCTCTCTGAAAAATGCAGATATTGTGTCTCCCCCCCATGTTGACTCCAACGCTTCCCACAGTTGTGTCAAATTGGCTGGATGTCCTTTGGGTTGTGGACCATTCTTCATACACATGGGAAACTGTTAAGCCTGAAAAACCCAGCAGTGTTACAGTTCTTGACACAAACTGGTGTGGCTGGCACCTACCTATACCATGTTCAAAGGCACTTAAATTTGTATCTTGCACATTCACCCTCTGACTGGCACACATTACACAATCTATGTCTCAAGGCTTAATCCTTTAACCTGAACAAGTGACATCAATGGGATCATAGCTTTAACCTGGATTCACATGGTCAGTCTATATCGTGGAAATAGCTGTTCTTAATTGTTTTGTACACAGTGTGTGGTTCTTTGTATGTAAGATTCAAATTAAACCCATTAGACTTTTTATGAGTAGTCAATAATGCACATGCCTTTCTGTGTTTAGAGACGAAAGGTATTGTCTCTACTCCTTCACAAAGAGAGTAGATAATTCCTCTGGAAAGGTCTGAAAAGCTGTGGTGCCTACCATAACCTTCCAACATCAGTAGGCCTTCATTGTATAGAAAAAGGAAACACGTTGACTATCAAATATTTTATTTTAGTATTTGGTTCTCAACCCGTGGCACATAGAATATCCCAATGGTATGCGAGCACTGCAGTCTTCAAATTCATTCAAAATGTATAAACCTGCCGAAACCCGGGATCGAACCAGGGACCTTTAGATCTTCAGTCTAACGCTCTCCCAACTGAGCTATTTCGGCGGTATATCGAGGATCACGGGAAAGCGTTATCTAGTTAAGATAACTCCTCTGTATAGTTCTAGAAACTTTGACATGCGGGTGTTGTATGCATCTACAAAGTAATAAAATCACAATATCAAATCTGGGCAGCATGGTACAGATACATCTTTATGGATTGGCCAATATATGCAGTCATTGATTGGCTCACATCAGAGAACCTCCGCCCATGTATGTAAATGCCGTCATTTCACGAGCCCCAGCCAACGCAGGGGATTCTGGGAAGAAAGTTTAGGGATCGGGAACATGGTGATGGAAAGGGGCTATAAGCACCTAATTCTTGGTGGGAAACACAACATCTGTAATGCTTTCGTGACATACAAGCAGACTTGTGAGGTAAATGTTGTCACGTCTGCAACATAATTATTTCGTGAAACATCAAAAGCCCTCTGTTTGTATGCGAATGTTGTGTGGCTAGCTTAGCCTGGCTACTTGTTCCGCTAGCCAGCCATAGCTGGCCATCGTTTTTGTTAAGTGAACGAAGTGAAAGCAATAAAGCTAGAAAGCAGTGTTTGCCTCCAACCGAGGCAGGGCCCAGTGGGTCAGACTGCTTGAGTAATGTGGTTTAGTTTCTCTCGGGAAGATGGATGAAAGGTCCACCAACCACCACCGGCTCTTGATTGCCCTGGTGATAATCTTGCTCTTTGGCGTTATTGTGCTTCAGTACCTTTGTCCTAGCTCCGGTTGCCAACTGTTGCACCTAGGATCATTGGCCTCCAACTCGGGCAGCAATGCCATCGGGTCCCAGGGAAACGACATTGGCCTCAGTGGACAGGACACATACGTCGCTGAGGACTGTGCCCTGGCCCGTTTTGTTCCCCGCTTCAATTTCACTTCTGCAGACCTCGGTCGACTCGTAGACTTCAATATCCAGGAAGATGATGTTATTGTTTTTCTACACATTCATTAGACAGGGGGCACAACATTTGTTGCGTAATATTAAACTCGAGAGGCCTTGTGAGTGTCATGCTGGCCAAAAGAAATGCCCCTGTTACCGGTCAGGTAAAAGGGAAACGTGGCTTTTCTCTCGGTTCTCCACTGGCTGAAGCTGTGGTCTTCACGCGGACTGGACCGAGCTGACCAACTGCGTGCCGTCTCATGAACACGCGCGAGCCCCCCAAGAAGTCTACAGTTCCCAGGTAAGAGTGTCACCCAGAGCACTGGATTTGAAATTACTTGTGGACAACAATTTCAGTTTGTTCAGTATCTTGTTCCTAAATTGAATCCACATCTCATATTTTATTATGTATGATCAATTGGAGACAAATGCATCCATGCTTCTCTAGGGTTGAAAGGGGATTCTGGTCTGGTTAAGCCGGGTCAATAGCAAGCACCTCCCCTGTGACTCTCTCTATTGTGACTCTGTTCATCTTGAACTGCAGAGTCCCAAATTACCCCCTATTCCCATTTGTAGTGCACTGGTTTTGATCAGAGGCCCTGTTCAAAAGTAGGCCACTTTATAGGAAATAGGGTGCCGTTTGTGACTTACTCATTGAGACTATTGTGTTGGTTATTAAAGTTATATAACAGAGGTGCTGAATTCTAAACAAGTCTAAAGACAAATTAACTGACCTAGATATCTTTCTCTCTGTTCACTCTGTTCTGTCTCTCTCTGTTCTGTCTGTTTGCCTCTCTCTGTTCTGTCTGTCTGCCTCTCTCTGTTCTGTCTGTCTGCCTCTCTGTTCTGTCTGTCTGCCTCTCTCTGTTCTGTCTGTCTGCCTCTCTCTGTTCTGTGCCTCTCTCTGTTCTGTCTCTGTTCTGTCTCTCTCTGTTCTGTCTCTCTCTGTTCTGTCTGTCTCTCTCTCTGTTCTGTCTGTCTCTCTCTCTGTTCTGTCTGTCTCTCTCTCTGTTCTGTCTGTCTCTCTCTGTTCTGTTCTGTCTGTCTCTCTCTCTGTTCTGTCTGTCTCTCTCTCTGTTCTGTCTTCTGTCTCTCTCTGTTCTGTCTGTCTGTCTCTCTGTTCTGTTCTGTCTGTTCTGTCTGTCTCTGTTCTGTCTGTCTGTCTCTCTCTGTTCTGTCTCTCTCTCTGTTCTGTCTGTCTGTCTCTCTCTGTTCTGTCTGTCTGTCTCTCTCTGTTCTGTCTGTCTGTCTCTCTCTGTTCTGTCTGTCTGTCTCTCTCTGTTCTGTCTGTCTGTCTCTCTCTGTTCTGTCTGTCTGTCTCTCTCTGTTCTGTCTGTCTGTCTCTCTCTGTTCTGTCTGTCTGTCTCTCTCTCTGTTCTGTCTGTCTCTCTCTCTCTGTTCTGTCTGTCTCTCTCTCTGTTCTGTCTCTCTCTCTGTTCTGTCTCTCTCTCTGTTCTGTCTCTCTCTCTGTTCTGTCTCTCTCTCTCTGTTCTGTCTCTCTCTCTCTGTTCTGTCTGTCTGTTCTGTCTGTCTGTCTCTGTCTTTCTGTTCTGTCTCTCTCTCTCTGTTCTGTCTGTCTCTCTCTCTGTTCTGTCTGTCTCTCTCTCTGTTCTGTCTGTCTCTCTCTCTGTTCTGTCTCTCTCTCTGTTCTGTCTCTCTCTCTGTTCTGTCTGTCTCTCTCTCTGTTCTGTCTGTCTCTCTCTCTGTTCTGTCTGTCTGTCTCTCTCTGTTCTGTCTGTCTGTCTCTGTTCTTTCTGTCTGTCTATCTCTGTTCTGTCTGTCTCTCTCTCTCTGTTCTGTCTGTCTCTCTCTCTCTGTTCTGTCTGTCTCTCTCTCTGTTCTGTCTGTCTCTCTCTCTGTTCTGTCTGTCTCTCTCTCTGTTCTGTCTATCTGCCTCTCTCTGTTCTGTCTGTCTCTCTCTCTGTTCTCTGTCTCTCTCTCTGTTCTGTCTATCTGCCTCTCTCTGTTCTGTCTGTCTGCCTCTCTCTGTTCTGTGCCTCTCTCTCTCTCTCTGGTCTGTCTGTCTCTCTCTCTCTCTGGTCTGTCTCTCTCTCTGTTCTGTCTGTCTCTGTCTGTCTGTCTGTCTGTCTGTCTGTCTGTCTGTCTGTCTGTCTGTCTGTCTGTCTGTCTTCTGTCTGTCTGTCTCTCTGTCTGTCTCACTCTGTTCTGTCTGTCTGTCTCTCTCTGGTCAGTCTGTCTCTATATTCTATCTGTCTGCTGTTCTTCAGCCGGAACTACTACTATATCACCATCCTGCGTGACCCGGTGTGGCGTAACCTGAGCGAGTGGCGGCACGTGCAGCGCGATGCCACCTGGAAGGCCTCCCTGCACGTGTGTGACGGGCGCGCCCCCACGCTGGCCGAGCTGCCCAGCTACGACCCCGGGGATGACTGGTCCGGCTGCTCCCTGCAGGAGTTCATGGACTGCCCCTACAACCTGGCCCAGCGATAAGCCCCAGTGAGGACTACATGGATAATGTGGAACAGTGGCGGTAGTAGTGAGAGGACCAAGTTGGAGAAAGAGGGAAGAGTTGAGCCTTGTCTATACAGACATTATGGGCGCTTCCTGCAAATGTGCACGTCTTCACGTCCCTCCATGGATTTGAAAGGAAATTACTGGTATTAGAAAAATGTGTTTTTAACCATGCCTATACCAATCCAATGCTATATGAGGGTAGTAGTGAACAAATGCACACTTCGGGAACAAGGAGATATGGGATACACACATTCTCAAAACTCTCCACTAACAGCGTACAGCTCCCTTTAGCCTGCATCCGAACCTGTAGTCCATGGACAGCTTTCCATTTAGCAAAACGTGCTTATTTTTCTTCAATGTAATTTATTTTTGTGTACTTCACTAACCCACATTGTGGTCATGACATTTCATAGAGAAAATCCAGGGCTCGTCACAATTGGCATCCTATTCCCTAATATAGTGCACTTTTGACCCCGGTCAAAAGCTGTGCACTACATAGAGAATAGAGTACCAATTGGGACAGGGTGACTACCAATACCATGCACCTCTCAATCGCCCAAGCCTTCTGATGAAACCTTACGGTTCACGTACAGAATTGTTGGTTATATACCAGGGGGAAAAAATATTTTCCCTGATAGTCCATTTGATATTGATTTTATAAGCACATTTTTGTAACGGATTTTGTTTCAAAGAGAATAAGCTTTTTTCTCCCTTGCTGCTTTTCTATTCATATTATGCCACAATGTTGTTGTGAATTATGTTGGTAAAGCTGTTGAATGATTTGTCAGATGACATGCAGCTCACAAATGACTGAGAAAGACTTGAAATGACCGAAGAAGAAAATAAAAAAGTCTCACTAAATGAGATGTAATAATGACCTCAATCAGTAGCACAGTATGTAACTCACTTATTTTTGTGCTGTCCTTGTCTCCTCTTTTGTATGAAAAATATTCACTGGTGTCATGTCTTGAAACTGATACACCAGGTAGAGTGTGTTGGTATGTCCACATCCTTACTACACATGTAGCCTACACACCTGTCTCTGGTTGGTACAAATGTGCAGTTGCCAGCCAGGTCACGATTGGACCCGTCATTATAATCCAGTGCTGTCCCTTCGTCCCCCTCTCTCTGTTGCTCCAGCAGGTGGTGCCAAATCTGTGTCAAAACAACTGTCTCCACTGAAAATGTCATCTCGTGTTTTGGTGAATCTGGTCTGGTCTAAATGATCATCCCTTTCTGTGTAAATTATACTTTGTGTGTATTACTTTACAATTGTGCATAGGAGTGATTGGATAGAAATCTGAATGTTGCACATGCTACAATAACAGCACACCAATGATCCACAGTGCTCCTCTACCTGCAGCATACATAGGTACTAGATTTACAGGTAGGTTTATCCCTAGTTGTGTCTGACACGTTTTTACAGGTGAGTCATTATCATAAATGAAAGAATATTGTGATCTGTAATAGATGCTTATGACGGTGGCTACCCTGTACTACCATTTAGGACATGAAGCTGTATACCTGAGATTGTGGACCATGACATTCGGTAAAGTAGGTTTGCCAAAATATAAAGGGTAGAGATAGAACCTGAAGTGACCCATCCAGTTACCGCCCTCTTGCCGCGGATAACAGCCTAATGGGATTCCCCTAAAATGGAGGCAATGCACGGCTCTTCGGCAATGCGTAATACCAAACAACACTTTCTCCTGAACTCCTCCCTTCTGCTTTTGCCCTCCCTCGATTTTTACCTCGCCCTCCTCTGGTCTCGCTTGTCTCTGCTTTTTATTTAGCCAGCTACCAAGTTGCGACATTTCACTTCACGCCGCTTCATCGTTTTGTTTCCCCGCATAATATTTTGGGATAAATGCACGACGTATCGTTTTTTAAACTGTTATCATAAATGTAAGTGATTCAATTTTTCCAGCACAATTAACATTCGCTCTAAGTATGGCGTATTCAGAATTGGTAAAATAATTATCGTATCGTGACATGAACATTTATTTAGCATGCTGTAATAAGTAAGAAGACAACGTGTTGAAGACAGGATTAGGCTATTTATCAGACCTTCCGAGCGTGTACAGGTAAGAACACTAATGCTTGACTGCTGTCGCAGTTGACTTTCACCTGGCGTCTTTGCCTTACTAATTGCGCATGTTGGTTCGTGTAAATAAGCTTGTAACAACACATCTATTGGAAGTTAGTAAATATGTATCACATGGATAGCCAACATTTGAATAAACTGTCTCTTTGCCTGTTGTTGGGTAGTTTACAATAGCAATAGTAGGCGAGGTTACGCATAGAATACAGAGTGATGACGTCTGACATTATTTTAGGCCTAGTCCATATGGTGATGCATTTAGGCAACCAACAGAATCATTTTCAGGGCTGTCGCTCTTCAAGACACTCTCAGTATGCCACAATTATCGATTCTGTCGCGTCGGTAATACAGGAAGCAAATCTCACAACCATTTATAATGCGGAAATGTTGAAGAGCTCGCCAGTTTAACTGGAAATTAGTAACATCTGGTTCAGGTCGTTCAGCCATTCCTATGGGGGAAATTAATGGAGAAAGAATGGGGTTTTGGGATAAACGCTGAAATAAGGACTGAGGTTAACAGAAGTTTAGGAGACAAAGTTTTTTTTCTGTATATAAATTGCTAATCCTGTGTTTACCACAGACCTTATTTTCGGTGTTTATAAAAAACACATTCATTTCCCCATAGGCTTTGGCCAACAAACTATGTGGAGTTCGCCCCCTCCTGTCAGGCACTGTTTTATTCAGAACAGAACAGGTGGGAAGTGGTGGCGATGCCGTGTGCTAGCTAACTAACTAGCACACGGTGTCGCTAACTAGCAAGCTAGCACACGGGTTCGCTAACCAGCAAGTTAGCTAGCACAAGGTGTCCCTTCCGACTGCTGTACTAGTGGGAGGCAGGAGCGACTGGTAGACGGTGTCCTTTGCCCTCGCCTATCTGGCATTGTTTTCCCGCAGTTCTGTTAACGATGGTGAGGGCAGGTGTTCGGCAGGCGGGAGTGAAGTACACTGTCTACCGGTGTCGCCTCCTACTAGCTAGTAACAGCAGACTGGGATGAAACAAACTCAGAACACTTTTATTTCCCTTTTGACCCACATTCAGAATTGTCACAAAAGTATGAAGATGGCGTACTAGAGGGGGATCGTTCATGCAGGAACCAATGGGATGCTCGAGGGGGCGTTATGCCCACATGCAGGTCGATTTGCGGGTTGCAGTTGCACACTATTTGTCTGTTAGTGCCAATAACAAGATGCCACTTCTTGACCTGTAATGCCACTCCATCCAAGTGCATGTCGCTCTTTTGAAGAACTACATAATTTATATGTCTATCGAATTGCAAATCACTATGCCTATTTGAACACTTTTTGGAATGATAATGTGACCTGGGGGACTAGATGTTCCTGGCCTGGGGGACTAGATGTTCCTGGCCTGGGAGACTAGATGGTGCTGGCCTGGGGGACTAGATGGTGCTGGCCTGGGGGACTAGATGGTGCTGGCCTGGGGGACTAGATGGAGCTGGCCTGGGGGACTAGTAGGAGAAGTTGTTCCTTATAGTGCTGGCCTTGGGGGCTAGATGTTCCCGGCCTGGGGGACTAGATGGTCCTGGCCTGGGGGACTAGATGGTCCTGGCCTGGGGGACTAGATGGTCCTGGCCTGGGGGACTAGATGGTCCTGGCCTGGGGGACTAGATGGTCCTGGCCTGGGGGACTAGATGGTGCTGGCCTGGGGGACTAGTAGGAGAAGTTGTTCCTTATAGTGCTGGCCTTGGGGGCTAGATGTTCCCGGCCTGGGGGACTAGATGGTGCTGGCCTGGGGGACTAGTAGGAGAAGTGGTTCCTTATAGTGCTGGCCTTGGAGCTTTTCTTATTCCAATCATAACCTGTTATCAGACCTCATCCAATACACTATGCCTACTACGTCCCAAATGACACCATATTTCCGATGTAGTGCACTACTTGGGCCAGGTTCCAAGTACATTTACATTTAAGTCATTTAGCAGACGCTCTTATCCAGAGCGACTTACAAATTGGTAACTCTACATAGGGAACATGGTGCCATTTGGTTTGAATGAGATAAACAGAACATTACATTAATATACTGGCTGGTGCCAATAGGTTTGAATGCGTTAAACAGAACATTACATTAATATACTGGCTGTCTCAGGTCACCACAGTAGTTCTGTCGGTTAAACCAGGTGACTAAACCAGTTTCCTTTTATCTTTGCCAAGTGGCATTCCACCTGGTGGAGTGAAGTTCCCCCCTTATTTTCTGAAATAGGGGGGGGGGGGCTGCAGATAAGGGGTCACATCAAAGTCAATAGGGCTATAACACACCATAACCCCACACTTAAATATGCTGTTTTCACTCACTCAACATCAGTGCATATGCTTTTGCGAATCGATGCCATTGCCTTGCCTCATTTAACAGCATGGCGAGTCTAGACTGGTTTATGTTCTGTCTCTATGTCTCAATTCAATTCAAGGGGCTTTATTGGCATGGGTAACATGTGTTGACATTGCCAAAGCAAGTAAGGTAGATAATATATAAAGTGAAATAAACAATAAAAATTAACAGTAGATATCACACATATCACATGTCTCTCTCTCTGTCTCTCTCTCTCTCTGTCTCTGTCTCTCTCTCTCTGTCTCTCTCTGTCTGCACCCGTCTAGCTATTTTTATTTTTTACTCCATATTAACACAGGTAACCGCTGCACCACACACACAGTGAGGTTACTGTATTCTAACTGCACTCCTACACAACCTGTCCTCATTTCCCCTCTACACAACCAACCAGGTCCCTGCTCAGCTGCCCCAGATTCTGCCCAGTACCTAGTATTTTCATGGCGCAAGTAAAACTTACTGATAAAGCAACAGCCTAAAAAACATCGGCAAATGTTATGCAGGTAATATGAAATTGATTAATCCATATTATCTGCTAATACTCAGCCATCTCACAGGTAGTAAATAGACAGACTTTTGTAGGCATACAAATCAAATCAGTAATTCTTAAATGCAAACATGTTTCCTTGTTAACTCCATTACATGTCATGCTTTACATTTCAGTATGTGGTACAGTATGTTATTCCTTGAGTACACTAATATGTCATTTATGAGTGTAGCCTATGCGTCTGTGTACATGCCAGTTACACAAAAACATACACTATACAGGACACACATGTAAGTGTCCATGTACAGCGCCTTCAGAAAGTTTTCATACCTCTTGAATTATTCCACATTTTGTTGTGTAACAGCTTGAATTCAAAATGGATTAAATATGTTTTCCCCTCACCCATCTACATGCAATACCCCATAATGACAAAGTGAAAACATGTTTTTAGAAAATTGTGCAAATTTATTGAAAATGTACCATACATATCTCATACATATAAGTATTCACACCCCTGAGTCAATACATGTTAGATTCACCCAGTGATTACAGCTGTGAATCTTTCTGGGTAAGTCTCTAAGAGCTTCGCACACCTGGATTGTACAATATTAGCAAGTTAGCTTTAGCGCAATGACTGTAAGTCTATGGATATCTGCAGATACCCATAGACTTCCAGTCATTGCATGCTCGCAGATACCCATAGACTTTCAGTCATTGTGCTAACACTAGTTAGCATTGGCACCCAAAACTACCTTTAACTTCCTTCATAATGGACACAGAGACATAAAAATGATATCCACAAGTTAATCTGACTGGGCTTTATTTTTATTTAACTAGGCAAGTCAGTTAAGAACAAAATCTTATTTACAATGACAGCCTACCCTGGCCAAATCCGGACCAATTGTGAGCTGCCCTATGGGACTCCCAATCACAGCCGGTTGTGATGCAGCTTGGAATTGAACCAGGGTCTGTAGTGATGCCTTTAGCACTGAGATGCAGTGCCTTAAATTGCTGTGCCACTCGGGGGTCCTAATGGGCCTCATTGCCAAAATTCTGAAGTATCCATGAAGTATCCCACGCATGCGTCCGCATGTTGTTTTTGTCCATCCACACCAGATGTGATCAGGACACGCGGGTTAAAATATCAAAACGAACTCTGAATCAATTATATTCATTTTGTGACAGGTTGGAACAGAAGACACATTCATGGACATTTAGCTAGCTATCTTACTGTTGCTAGCTAATTTGTCCTGGGATATAAACATTGGGTTATTATCTTACCTAAAATGAACAAGGTCCCTTTTTTTCTGGATCTTTGTAGAATTTTTACCCATTTTGTGTCACAAAATCGTGTGTTCTCTACTCAAACAACTAATCCACAGATCAAAGTGAAAACCTTAGTTTCTAGTAATCTCTCCTCCAGTCTTCTTCTGTGGACTTTATCTGGCGGTTGGCAACCAACTTTGACTGGAGTGTGGACCTCCGATCATCATTCAGTCACCCATGTGGGTATATGCTCCTAAAAACCAATGAGTAGATGGTACAGGTGGGACTTGCAGTCAAAAATGGAGCCAAGTTCTATTTTAGAGCCTGGCTACGCAGACGCTTGTTGACGCGTGCGAGCAATTTGGATGAAATTATTGAATAACCTGGATGTGTATATTTATTTTGCAATGCTCGCGCATGCAACAGGGGCGGTGTGGTCAGCATGTTAGGATTGCCATAACAAAGGGGTGGAACACTTTTTGACTCAAGACATTTCAGCTTTTCAATTTTAATTAATTTGTAAACATTTCTTTAAACATAATTCCACTTTGACATTTTGGGGTATTGTGTGTAGGCCAATGACACAAAACCCTGCTTAAATTCAGGCTGTAACCCAACAAAATGTGGAAAAAGTCAAGGGGTGTGAATACTTTCTGAAGGCACTGTTTGAGAGGGGTATATCTATAGCTGGATGTATGTTTTTGTGAATGGATACTGTGGTGCTTTAACAAGCTGAGGGGATTATAGATACTTAACCTAATTACTTTGCTCTATCCCTGTTGCTTGACCTTCCCTCTCATTGTGACCTGGAGCTCCTCCTCTTGTCTTGTTATTCTCCTCCTCCTCCAGCGCTATCTTTAATCAATCACCTAATCACTCTACCCACACCACTGTCTCTCTTTCTCTCTCGCAATTCAATTTTAGGGGGCTTTATCGGCAAATAGTTAAAGTATCTAATATGGTCATACATTTGGCAGGAGGTTAGGAAGTGCAGCTCAGTTTCCACCTCATTTTGTGCCTTTCTCAATAGCAAGGCTGTACATAGTCAAAGATTTCCTCCGTTTCGGGTCAGTCACAGTGGTCAGGTATTCTGCCAATGTGTACTCTCTGTTTCGGGCCAAATAGCATTCTAGTTTGCTCTGTTGTTTTGTAAATTGTTTCCAATGTGTCAAATAATTATATTTTTGTTTTCTCATGATTTGTTTGGGTCTAATTGTGTTGCTGTTCTCGGGCTCTGTGGCGTCTGTAAACAGAGCCCCAGGACCAGCTTGCTTAGGGGGCTCTTCTCCAGGTTAATTTCTCTGCAGGTGATGGCTTTGTTATGCAAGGTTTCTTTCTCTCTGCTTTTTAGAGATAGCATCAGCTAGGTTTCTATCCCTCTGTTTCACTCCCGGAAGTGGTGCAGCGATCTAGGGCACTGCATCTCAGTGCTAGAGGCGTCACTACAGACCCTGGTGCAATTCCAGGCTGTATCACAACCAGCCGTGATTGGAAGTCCCATAGGGCGGTCACAATTGGCCCAGCGTAGTTAGGGTTTGGCCGGGGTAGCCCGTCATTGTAAATAACAATTGGTTCTTAAATGATTTGCCTAGTTAAATAAAAGATAAATATAAATAATTATGTTAGAATGTTCCAGGTGACTGGTCTGAGTAAGACTCTAATGTTATTGGTTGGTTCTAGGCTATGTTTGTTTAAAGCTTGAAATGTTGCTGGTATGACAAAGGTCTAAAAGAGTAATTTGTTAGATTTTTATCAGTCAAACAGTTGTTTAAGGGCTCTGGCTGCACATTTTCTAAATATATTGCATGTCTTAAAGATTCCTGCGTTCCAAGTGTCTACTCTGGTGTTATGGCCTTGCGGTTTCGCACAGTTATTAGTTTTATCCGTCTGTGCCTGGTGCTCCGACAGAGGGGCTGACTGGGCTTTTGGACGTGTGCAGCATGGGGGAGGGACCGGGGAGAAACTAATAATAATTTATTACATTTGTAAGAGCTTTTCATTACACAAGAATAATCACAGGGTGCATGAAATAAAATAGAAAATAGAGACATAGTCAACAAAATTTAAACAAATGTATGTAACCATATCATGAGGAAGGCTAGGCCGATAGAAGTGAGTCTTAAGGCCTGCTTTAAAAGCTCCAACAGTCTGAATAGCCCTGAGATTATCTGGTAGGGAGTTCCATAGACATGGTCTAGGGATTTGCAGATGAGGACGATGATTTTAAAGTCAATTCTTTGACTTTGAGTTGAAGTTTATTTTATTTTTTACAGGGACAGTGCACATTAATCAACGTTTCAGTAAAAGTGCCGGTTTTAGCCAGCCGGCTAATTTTCAACCGCAGTCCCTGGGCAGGTTATTAAAAAGAATTACAATATAGACAATAGCAACATAGGACAAGCAAGACATAGCATACAGACAGAGCAATATAGAACAAAAGGCAGCAAGACAAAATTCATAAAAGCAATAGTGTTTCCACACGTCACAAGTTACAGACAACAGACATGGAAAGCGGCAACACACAGCTAGGGACCATGTTCACAAATCTGATTGACCTTTAGCCATGTATTCATACATTTTGTGAAAGTGTGATATGTGGTGCAGTTATGTGTGTCTGATGGCAGTGTATTCCAGACATGGGAAGCTCTCTCACAGAGAAAATGGATTTACTAAAGGTGCTTTTCCTTAAGGGAGCTATACGGTCACCTCTCATGGCAGACCTTATGGATCTGCTGCCATATGTTTGGGTTTTCTGTTTAACAAAAATACTGAGTGGAGGGGGGGCCAGGCCATTTAGGATCTTGAATACAAGACATGCATCGGTGTATTGCACAAGATTTTCCCAACTCAGGAGCTCATGCTTTCTGAGGATGTAACAGTGATGATGGCTATTGGGCTTCCAATCAAGCACTTTGAGAGCCTGTTTGTAGACAGACTGAATAGGAACAGGTAGCCAATGGGGGTGATGTGGGCAGACCGCTTTGTCTGTCTCAGAAGAATCCTTGCAGCACTGTTCAAATTCAATGCAGATTTAAATAATAATAATAATTTAAAAAAAGGAATAACACAAGGAATAAAAGGATGAATAAAATACACAAGAATGGAGCTATATACAGGGAGTACCAGTACCAGATCAATGTGCAGCTATATACAGGGAATACCAGTACCAGATCAATGTGCAGCCATATACAGGGAGTACCAGTACCAGATCAATGTGCAGGGGTATGAGGTATTTGAGGTAGATACAGTGCCTTGCGAAAGTATTCGGAGTACCAGTATCAATGTGGAGCTATATACAGGGAGTACCAGTATCAATGTGCAGCTATATACAGGGAGTACCAGTACCAGATCACTGTGCAGCCATATACAGGGAGTACCAGTACCAGATCAATGTGCAGCCATATACAGGGAGTACCAGTACCAGATCAATGTGCAGGGGTATGAGGTATTTGAGGTAGATACAGTGCCTTGCGAAAGTATTCGGAGTACCAGTACCAGATCAATGTGCAGCTATATACAGGGAATACCAGTACCAGATCAATGTGCAGCTATATACATGGAGTACCAGTACCAAATCAATGTACAGGGGTATGAGGTATTTGAGGTAGATACAGTGCCTTGCGAAAGTATTCGGCCCCCTTGAACTTTGCGAACTTTTGCCACATTTCAGGCTTCAAACATACAGATATAAAACTGTATTTTTTTGTGAAGAATCAACAACAAGTGGGACACAATCATGAAGTGGAACGACATTTATTGGATATTTCAAACTTTTTTAACAAATCAAAAACTGAAAAATTGGGCATGCAAAATTATTCAGCCCCCTTAAGTTAATACTTTGTAGCGCCACCTTTTGCTGCGATTACAGCTGTAAGTCGCTTGGGGTATGTCTCTATCAGTTTTGCACATCGAGAGACTGAAATTTTTCCCATTCCTCCTTGCAAAACAGCTCGAGCTCAGTGAGGTTGGATGGAGAGCATTTGTGAACAGCAGTTTTCAGTTCTTTCCACAGATTCTCGATTGGATTCAGGTCTGGACTTTGACTTGGCCATTCTAACACCTGGATATGTTTATTTTTGAACCATTCCATTGTAGATTTTGCTTTATGTTTTGGATCATTGTCTTGTTGGAAGACAAATCTCCGTCCCAGTCTCAGGTCTTTTGCAGACTCCATCAGGTTTTCTTCCAGAATGGTCCTGTATTTGGCTCCATCCATCTTCCCATCAATTTTAACCATCTTCCCTGTCCCCGCTGAAGAAAAGCAGGCCCAAACCATGATGCTGCCACAACCATGTTTGGCAGTGGGGATGGTGTGGTCAGGGTGATGAGCTGTGTTGCTTTTACGCCAAACATAACGTTTTGCATTGTTGCCAAAAAGTTCAATTTTGGTTTCATCTGACCAGAGCACCTTCTTCCACATGTTTGGTGTTTCTCCCAGGTGGCTTGTGGCAAACTTTAAATGACACTTTTTATGGATATCTTTAAGAAATGGCTTTCTTCTTGCCACTCTTCCATAAAGGCCAGATTTGTGCAATATACGACTGATTGTTGTCATATGGACAGAGTCTCCCACCTCAGCTGTAGATCTCTGCAGTTCATCCAGAGTGATCATGGGCCTCTTGGCTGCATCTCTGATCAGTCTTCTCCTTGTATGAGCTGAAAGTTTAGAGGGACGGCCAGGTCTTGGTAGATTTGCAGTGGTCTGATACTCCTTCCATTTCAATATTATCGCTTGCACAGTGCTCCTTGGGATGTTTAAAGCTTGGGAAATCTTTTTGTATCCAAATCCAGCTTTAAACTTCTTCACAACAGTATCTCGGACCTGCCTGGTGTGTTCCTTGTTCTTCATGATGCTCTGCGCTTTTAACGGACCTCTGAGACTATCACAGTGCAGGTGCATTTATACAGAGACTTGATTACACACAGGTGGATTGTATTTATCATCATTAGTCATTTAGGTCAACATTGGATCATTCAGAGATCCTCACTGAACTTCTGGAGAGAGTTTGCTGCACTGAAAGTAAAGGGGCTGAATAATTTTGCACGCCCAATTTTTCAGTTTTTGATTTGTTAAAAAAGTTTGAAATATCCAATAAATGTCGTTCCACTTCATGATTGTGTCCCACTTGTTGTTAATTCTTTACAAAAAATACAGTTTTATATCTTTATGTTTGAAGCCTGAAATGTGGCAAAAGGTCGCAAAGTTCAAGGGGGCCGAATACTTTCGCAAGGCACTGTATGTATATGAAGGCAGGGTAAAGTGACTTGGCATCAGGATAGATAATAATAAGAGTAAAATAAAGAACAGAGTAGCTGCAGAATATGATGAGTGTAAAAGTGTAGTGTGTGTGTATATAGTGTACATAGAGTCAGTGCAAGATAGTCCAGGGTAACCATTTAATTAACTATTTAGCAGTCTTATGGCTATTTAACAGTATTATGGCTTGGGGTAGTGGCTGCCTCGGGGGCTGTTGGTCCGAGAGCCGATGCTTCGGTACTGTTTGCCGGACGATTGCAGAATGAACAGTCTGTGGCTAGGGTGGCTGGAGTCTTTGGCAATTTTTCGATCCTTCCTCTGACACCACCTGATATAAAGGTCCTGGATGGCAGGGAGCTCGGTCCCAGTAATGTACTTGGCTGTCCGCACCACCCACGGAAGCACTTTGGTCGAGAGAAGTGCATTTGTCATACCAAGTGGTGATGCAGCCAGTCAAGATGCTCTCGATGGTGCTGCTGTAAAACATTTTGGGATCCAAGGCCCATGCCAAATCCTTTCAGCCTTGTGGGGGAAGAGGCGCTGTCATGCCTGCCTCACGACTGTGTTGGTGTGTGTGTGTCCCATGTTGAGTCCTTAGTGATGTAGACAGCAAGGAAATTGAAGCTCTCAACCCGCTCCACATCAGCCAATGTCACAAAGTGCTGTACAGAATCCCAGCCTAAAACCCCAAACAGCAAGCAATGCAGATGTAGAAGCACGGTGGCTAGGAAAAGCTCCCTAGAAAGGCTGGAACCTAGGAAGAAACCTAGAGAGGAACCAGGCTTAAATTACCCTTGCCTAACGATTGTGTCTGAAGCTGGGCTTGCAGCACGGCTATCCTCGCCATAAGGCAATCGTTCTCCTGTATATTATGAGTACAGCGACTGCAGTTAGAAGGCATCATGTTAATGTGTTAATGTAACTACTTAGCTTCGGCTGGTGGAGGTCGTGTAGAACCATGTCCAGGTAAAGCATCATGTTAATGTTACTACTTAGCTTCGGCTGGTGGAGGTCGTGTAGAACCATGTCCAGATAAAGCATCATGTTAATGTTACTACTTAGCTTCGGCTGGTGGAGGTCGTGTAGAACCATGTCCAGATAAAGCATCATGTTAATGTTACTACTTAGCTTCGGCTGGTGGAGGTCGTGTAGAACCATGTCCAGATAAAGCATCATGTTAATGTTACTACTTAGCTTCGGCTGGTGGAGGTCGTGTAGAACCATGTCCAGATAAAGCGTCCGGGGTTCTAATGTTTAATGAAAAAAGTTGAGCGAGGTGAAAAATAAAAATATAAAACGGTAATTAAAAAGTAAAAACCGTAAAGTTGGCAGGTAGCAAAGAAACGTTAGCAACAAACTGCACAGCAGCACGTAAACAAGTCTACAAGTTGTGACCGGAAATGACGGTGTGATGGTCAAAGCATTTCATAATGACAGATTCAAGTGCTAAAGGGCAATAGTCATTTAGGCAGGTTACCTTGGAGTTCTTGGGAACAGGGTCAATGGTGGTCAGCTTGAAACATATTGGGATTACAGACAGGGACAAGCAGAGATTGAAGACACTTTTAAGATGGTCTGCGCATGCTTTGAGAACGCACCCTGGTATTTTAAATGGCGGCCTTGTGAGTGCTAACCTGTTTTAAAGTTTTATACACATCAACCACGGAGAGTGAGATCACGCAGTCATCCGGAACAACAGGGGCTTTCACGTAAGACTCAGTGTTGTATTCCTCGAAGCGACCATAAAAGGCATTTAGCTCGTTTGGGAGTTCTGCATCACTGGACATCTCACGGCTGGGTTTCCCTTTTGTAATCCGTTATTGTCTGCAAGCCCTGACACATACGACTAGTGTTGGAGTACTGAACGCGTCACTGGTACTTCCTGTTTGCGTTTTAGTTCGTAAACAGGAAGCAAGAGAAGAGTCATGGTCAAATTTGCAGAAGGGAGGACGAGGGGGAACGTTGTATGCGTTTCTGTGGTTAGAATAAAAGTGGTCTACAGTTTTAGCGCAGGAGACATATTGATAAAAGTGAGAGAACGGTTTTAATTCTCCCCGTGTTCAAGTCTCTGCCCACCAGAAACACTGGCTCTGGGTCAGTGGTTTCTTCTTTGTTTATGGCCTCATATAGTTCGTTGAGTGCCAAAGTGGTGCTGGCTTGTGGAGGGATGGAGACAGTTGTGATCATTACTCTCTTGGTAGATAAGTGTCTGCAGCTTATCATGAGGTGTTCTATATCAGGTAGATTAAAGGTTCTGCAGTTTACCATGTACCATATAATGAATATCAGCAGGATGTGCTAATTGGGTATTTGCTGGATGATAATTAGCTGGATGTGCTAATTACTTATTTACAGGATATGCTTATTAAGTAATTGACCTGGATATGTTGAAATTATATATCAGGTAGATTAAAGGTTCTGCAGTTTACCATGAGGTGTTCTATATCAGGTAGATTAACTTCTTGCGTCGAGCAATCCCGGATCCGGGATTCTATTTATAGCCTCAAGCTCATTAGCATAACGCAATGTTAACTATTCATGAAAATTGCAAATTAAATGAAATAAATATATTTGCTCTTAAGCTTAGACTTTTGTTAACAACACTGTCATCTCAGATTTTCAAAATATGCTTTTCAACCATAGCTAAACAAGCATTTGTGTAAGAGTGTTGATAGCTAGCATAGCTATAAGCCTAGAATTCAGCCAGCAACATTTTCACAAAAACAATAAAATCGTTCAAATAAAATAATTTACCTTTGAAGAACTTCAGATGTTTTCAATGAGGAGACTCTCAGTTAGATAGCAAATGTTCAGTTTTTCAAAAAAATATTATTTGTGTAAGACAAATCGCTCCGTTTTGTTCACGTTTGGCTATGAAAAAACCTGTATCCAGTTATAGCCTCAAGCTCATTAGCATAACGTAACGTTAACTATTTATGAAAATCGCAAATGAAATGAATGTGCTTGCTCTCAAGCTTAGCCTTTTCTTAACAACACTGTCATCTCAGACTTTCAAAATATGCTTTTGAACCATAGGAAAACAAGCATTTGTGATAGCTAGCGTAGCATTTAGCGTAGCATTTAGTGGGCAACATTTGCACAAAAAACAGAAAAGGATTCAAATAAAATCATTTACCTTTGAAGAACTTCGGATGTTTTCAATAAGGAGACTCTCAGTTACATAGCAAATGTTCAGTCTTTCCTGAAAGATTCTTTGTGTAGAAGAAATCGCTCCATTTTGTACATCACGTTTGGGTACCAAAAAAAACGAAAATTCAGTCATCAAAACGGCGAACTGTTTTCCAAATTAACTCCATAATATCGACTGAAACACGGCAAATGCTGTTTAGAATCAATCCTCAATGTGTTTTTCACATATCTCTTCATTGATATATCGTTCGTGGTAGTCTCCTTTCTCCGGTGAATCGCTTGGAAAAAGACGTGCAGTTGAAGATGACGCACCAATTTCGACGGAGGACACCGGGCGGACACCTGGCAAATGTAGACTTATGGTCAATCTTCCAATGATATGCCTACAAATACGTCACAATGCTGCAGACACCTTGGGGAAACGATAGATAGGGCAGGCTCATTCCTGTCGCATTCACAGCCATATAAGGAGACAATGAAAAACAGAGCCTCAAAAATCATGCTCATTTCCTGGTTGCAGTTTCATCTTGGTTTTGCCTGTAGCTTCTGTTCTGGGGCACTCACAGACAATATCTTTGCAGTTCTGGAAACGTCAGAGTGTTTTCTTTCCAAAGCTATCAATTATATGCATAGTCGAGCATCTTCTTGTGACAAAATATTGCGCTTAAAACGGGCACGTCTTTTTATCCAAAAATGAAATAGCGCCCCCATAGATTTAACAGGTTAAAGGTTCTGCAGTTTACCATGAGGTGTTCTATATCAGGGAATAAAAAGCTAGAGATTTCCTTCACACTGAACGCAGCACACCAGTTGTTGTTTATGAAGAGGCACACCCCTCCCGCCTTGGACTTGCTCGAGGCTGCCTTCGTCCGATCGTGCTGCTACATGGAGTAACCACTGAGTTCACTGAGTCATCCAGCCACGTCTCTGCAAGACATAATTTTGCAGCTTTTCAACTCTCTCAGATAGGAGACTCTTGAACGAATCCCAACCATCTTATTCTTGAGTGACTGGACATTTGCCAATAGGACGGGGGATATTCTCTTTGTCTCAGTGACACAAGGATGCCGGCTCGTCTGCAGCATCGATGCCCACAGCGTTTTGGTGAAGTGGAACAAATGAATGGTGTATGAACAAGGGAACTGTTTAGTCTAAGTCGGATTTGAAGTCGAAATCGGGGTTAGTAACTGTCTTGGCCATCAAGTATTAATAGGGCTAGGCGTTCCGCTAGCGGGACAACTTCAAATAATTAATCATTAAAATTATGGATATTAAACATTTAGGTACATACAAGTGTCTTTATATCAGTTGAAAGCTTAAATTATTGTTAATCTAACTGCACTGCCCTATTTGCAGTAGACATTAGAGCGAAAGCATGCCATGTGATTGTTTGAGGACGGCGCCCCACATCAAAATATTTTTACACCGGCACAGGTTTCATAAATTCACAAATAGCGATTTAATAGCAACTTTTTAAAAGTCTTCCTCTGATTTGTCATCCAAAAGGTCCCAGCTACAACATGTCATTTTGTTAGATAAAATTCTTTATATCCCAAAAAGTCTGTTTAGTTGGCGCCATCGATTTGAGTAATCCACTCGTTCAACTTGCAGAGAAAGGAAAATCTACCACTAAACTTTGTTAAAACAAGTCAAAATACATTTCTATTGACTCCTCAGATACCCTAAAATGTAATCAAACTATAATATTTCTTACGGAAAGATGTTCAATAGGAAACTGATATTAGCATGTGCGTCTTGTCTTCATTGCGCGCCCAAACACAAATTTACAAGACTGTCCTTGTACTAAAACTCATATTTCTTATTCGTTTTGGAAGTTACACGCCTGGAACCTTGAATATAAACTGCTGGCACCCTATGGAAGCCATAGGAATTGCATCTTGGGAGCTAGAATTCATTATGCCCCTATACTTTCAACTGTAAGAGCATGGGCTCTCAAAAAAAAGAAAGCTAATTCCATTTGCTTAAACTTTGGATTTTCTTCTACCATATCTATTGTGTTATAGTCTCCTACATTATTTTAACATTTCTACAAACTTCAAAGTGTTTCCCTTCCAATGGTACCAATGATATGCACATCCTGGCTTCAGTGCCTGAGCAACAGGCAGTTTACTTTGGGCACTTCATTCAGACAGGAAGTGGAGAAAAAAGGACCCTAGCCCTAAGAAGTTTTAACTTTCTGTACAAAAAAGTAAGGATAAACATGGAAAAGGTCACTCAATAGCAGTCAGGTTGCAACTCGTAAGATGTCACCCTTCTCCATCGGCGCCATCTAGTTTATGAATTGAATTTGCAGGCAGGCCCCCAAGTACTGCGTTCCCATAATCAATTCTGGAGACATCAGCTTCCTGCTATGAAGGTTACCTTGTTACGTAGTGTAGTGGTGCTCCATCTTTGAGGATGGACATGACGCAGTGCGCTGGAGTCAACAACAGCCAGACTTCCCCCTCTCTGGCTGTGTACCATAGGCTACATTGACACAGGCAGACAAATTCTGATGTTTTGCCCAATTATTGGCAAAAGAGCTGATCTGATTGGTCAAAAGACCAATGAATTAAAAAAATATCAGAATTGTGCTGCCTGTGTAAATGGCACCTTATTCCCTATATAGTGTGGTACTTTTGACCAGAGTCCTACATAGGATGTATGCCACATAAGAAAAAGGGTGCCATTTGGGACACAACCTCTGTCCCACCTACCCTGACCTCTACCTGGTGACTCCTGGAGTTCCCTCCCCCCTCTCTCTCTGCAGGTGTGGAGAGGCAGCCTGCCTTCTCCTTCTCTCTCTCAAATCAATTTCAATTTAAGGGTTTTATTGGCATGGTAAACAATGTTAACATTGCAACAGTAAACATTACACTCACAGAAGTTCTCTCTGTCTCTCAGCAGGCATGGGGAGGGAATGCAGTAGCAGCCTGCTCTCTCTCTCTCTCTCTCTCTCTCTCTCTCTCTGCAGGTGTGGGGAGTTTTATTTCAGTATACATGGCAGCAGCTAAATGCTGTATTGTGGACATACTGAAACAGGAAATGAAACGTTAAAAACAAAACGAATATAGTAGGCTAATGAAGGATGTAAAGAAGTCTTCATGAAGGGATCTTGGACCAGGGAGAGTGTCCACACCAGTATCACCTTGACTCTGCATGATCACTAGCCTAAACAATAATGACATTTCATCAAACTCAATATTAACCTTTTCATTCCTCCCCGTTGCCAAATATGTATATTTTTAAATGTTGACCTATTGATTGGCCAAGCGGCAAATCATGTGGCAATCTCAGGTTCAGAGGTCACCTATCTGCTGATCCAGTGTGTTGTTTAATGTAGTGTGTTATATTTGTATTGTTGTTTAATGTATTTAGGTCTGAAACCTTCCAGTAAATTTCCGGAATTTCCCCGGAAATTTTCTATGGGAAGTTAAGCCCGGGAATTTTGGTAAATTTGCTTAAATTCATCAAAAAATGTTAGCTTATAACAGAGAACCTTTTTGTGGGATACACATAATGTCCCGATCGTCGTATGGACTGGACCAAGGTGCAGCGTGGTGAGCGTACATTTTTCTTTATTTTGCAAATGTCGCCAACAAAACAATAATACAACAAAAAAACTTACGTGAAGCTCCGTAAGGCTATACATGCACAAACGAAGACAACTACCCACAACTACCAAAAGGAAAAAGGCTTCCTAAGTATGATTCCCAATCAGAGACAATGATAGACAGCTGTCCCTGATTGAGAACCATACCCGGCCAAAACATGGAAACAAACAACATAGAATGCCCATCCCAAATCACACCCTGACCTAACCAAATAGAGAAATAAAATGGCTCTCTAAGGTCAGGGTGTGACACATAAGGCAATTCTAGGACTTGTGGCATATTTTGGTTTAACTATCCCCAATTCAATGGAATTGCAACCCTCTGCATGCACAGTGCATTCTTCTATCACATGTGCAGTGCACTCTTCCATCACATGTACAGCTGATTCTCAAGATCTTGCACACTAATGAGATGTTATTGAGCCCACACTACTACACTGTCTGAGCCAAGGACTACATGCATTCTGGTAAGTTTTGATTACAATACTTGGTGGGGTGAATATATTTTATATGACATACATGATTTTATGTTAACTAGTAAATAGTAGCCTACAAAGTGCAAAGTGTGTTTAAATAATTTCTAACTGTTAACAATTTCTGCAAGTTAGTTTTTGCTACCTGTGGGTTTTAGCTTGCTTGAGCCTGCTAACTGAGGAGTGTTAATTCACCCCATTTCCATACATGTTTCATTTTAAAACATTTATCCTAGAAAGGAGTTGTTAAATTAAACTGCTTAACTATTTATCTGTACATGGAAATGTATTTAGGTTTTTTATTTTTCAAATTTTTTCCTAATCTTTACAGGAAAATGCCATGGGCACTATCTGATGTGTGGAGACATTTCACTTCAGCTAATGCAGAAGGAAAAGCTGTGTACATACGCAAATACTGTGCCAAATCATATGTGAAGAATGCAACAAAGATGCAGAATCATCTGGCCAAGTGCATGAAGTTCCCTCAGCGCTCACAACAAGCAACCTCTGACAAAAGTCCCTCCACTTCTATTCGAGGTGAAAATGATGAATCAGACACCGTATCGATAGCATCAGCTCATGGTCCTCCTGGAATCAGACACCTTATCGATAGCAACAGCTCATGGTCCTCCTGGAATCAGACACCGTATCGATAGCAACAGCTCATGGTCCTCCTGGAATCAGACACCGTTATCGATAGCAACAGCTCATGATCCTCCTGGAATCAGACACCGTATCGATAGCAACAGCTCATGATCCTCCTGGAATCAGACACCGTATCGATAGCAACAGCTCATGATCCTCCTGGAATCAGACACCGTATCGATAGCAACAGCTCACGATCCTCCTGGAATCAGACACCGTATCGATAGCATCAGCTCATGGTCCTCCTGGAATCAGACACCGTATCGATAGCAACAGCTCATGATCCTCCTGGAATCAGACACCGTATCGATAGCAACAGCTCATGATCCTCCTGGAATCAGACACCGTATCGATAGCAACAGCTCATGATCCTCCTGGAATCAGACACCTTATCGATAGCAACAGCTCATGGTCCTCCTGGAATCAGACACCGTATCGATAGCAACAGCTCATGGTCCTCCTGGAATCAGACACCGTATCGATAGCAACAGCTCATGGTCCTCCTGGAATCAAAAGTTTATTTGACTCAGTCAAGGAATGTAGTCAGAGAAATGCTGATGAATGTCTTGTTCGAGCTGTGAATGCAACTGGTTCACCTCTGATGCTCACAGGCAATGTGTATTGGAAGATGCACATGCTTTATCTACTCATTTGCTGGATGCAGAGTTCAACAGAGTTCAAGTGAAGGTCAAGCAAATCATAGAGAAAGCAGACTGTATTGCGATCATCTCTGATGGGTGGTCGAATGTTCGTGGGCAAGGAATAGTTAACTACATCATCTCTACCCCTCAACCAGTATTCTACAAGAGCACAGACAAGACACAACAGACACACTGGTCTCTACATTGCAGATGAGCTGAAGACAGTCATCAATGACCTTGGACCACAGAAGGTATTTGCACTGGTAACAGACAATGCTGTGAACGTGAAGGCTGCTTGGTCTAAAGTGGAGGAGTTCTACCCTCACATGACACCCATTGGCTGTGCTGCTCATGAATTGAATCTGCTCCTCAAGGACATCATGGCACTGAAAACAATGGATACATTCTACAAAAGAGCCTTCAATCTACTTCACCAAGCAAAGTGAGATGAATAAGAACACCACATTGAAGCTGCCCAGCAACACCCATCAAGATGGTGTTGTCATCATGTTTGACAGTCTACTGGAGGGGAAGGAGTCTCTCCAAGAAATGGCCATATCACAGTCTGTCGATATGGAGAGCGCCATCAAGAGGATCCTCCTGGATGATGTATTTTGGGAGAGAGTGATAAGCGGCCTAAAACTCCTGAAACCTATAGCAGTAACATTGCACGGACTGAGGGAGACAATGCCATCCTGTCTGATGTTCAGACTCTGCTTGCAGGTGTAAGAGAATAAATCTGTACTGCCCTGCCCACTGTTGCTCCAAGGAGAGGAAACTGCAGTTCTGAAATACATCAAAAAGCGTGAGGACATCTGCCTGAAGCCCATCCATGCCGCAGCGTACATGTTGGACCCCAAGTATGCTGGAAAGAGCCTCTTGTCTGGTGCACAGATCAACAAGGCCTATGGTGTCATCACTACCATGTCTCGCCACCTTGGCCTGGATGAGGGCAAGGTTCTTGGCAGTCTATTGAAGTCCACTTCCAATCAAGGGCTTTGGGATGGAGATGCAATATGGCAGTTGTGCCAACATGTCTCATCAGCCACCTGGTGGAAGGGACTTTGTGGATCTGAGGCTCTTTCCCCTGTTGCCTTCATCATCCTCCAAATCCCACCAACATCAGCCGCCTCAGAGGAAAACCGGTCCTTGTTTGGGAACACACACACAAAAGCACGCAACAGGCTGACCAATGCAAGGGTTGAAAAATTGGTAGCCATCCGGGCAAATTTGAGGCTTTTTGAGCCTAACAACGATCCAAGGTTGGAAAGTGACAGTGAAGATGAGGCCTCAGAGTCTGATGTTTAAGAGGTGGACATTAAGGGGGTTCAGGGAGAAGACATGGAAGCCTGAGAGGAAGACAACCAAAGCTTTAGTTTCTAGACTATCATTTTACAGATGTATGTTGAAAACAGTTTTGGGAGATGCGATGAATCATTGAGTATCATTCAATATTCCCTTTATTTTGTTGTTCAGTGAAATCATCCGACGTGAAGAGTCAACTCATTTAATTAAAGTTCAATTCGTAACTACATTTTTTTTTCTATTGGAAGGATTTAATCATTTGCAATTATGTGTACTTATGATAAGGTAAAATGTTAATGTATCTTTCTCCATATGATATGGGAAATATATCCAATGCAAAAAAACATATACATTTAATGGTATTAATATGAATTCCCATATATTCCCTTTAATTCCCACAGAAAGTTTCCACCTGTTGAATATTCCCCAAAATGTGCAACCCTGAATGTATTGTGTATTGTTTGTTCCTGTAGCCTTCAGACTCAAATGTAGCTGATGTTCGATCAGGTCAGGGTTAATGTTTACACAGGAACTAATGTCTCAGCCAAAATGTTATGAGATACCAGGAAGTGGCTTTATATAGTCGTCTATCTAGACTACATGGTTTTATGTTTGCACACACAGACAGAGCCTTGCCACTGACCAGGTTTTGCTTGATGCATTTAGACCCTATTAATTTCTTCTTACATGATGAATAATAACTCATCACTCAACCTCAAATCTCCTGAAATAGAATTATAACATTGTTTTGGACAATGCATGCATACATAAACACAGGGAAAAAAGAAATGTCCCTTTTTAAGGACTTTTTCATGACAAATAACTTCACAGATCTTCATTCTAAAGGGTTTAAACACAGTTTCCCATGCTTGTTCAATGAACCATAAATAATCAATGAACATACACCTGTGGAATGGTCGTTAAGACACTAACAGCTTACAGACGGTAGGCAATTAAGGTCACAGTTATGAAAACTTAGGACGCTAAAGAGGCCTTTCTACTGACTGAAAAATGCCAAAAGAAAGATGCCCAGGGTCCCTGCTCTTCTGCTTGAATGAGGACTGCAGATGTGGCAGGGCAATAAATTGCAATGTCCATACAGTGAGACGCCTAAGACAGAGCTACAGGGAGACAGGATCGTCCTCGCAGTGATCGTCCTCACAGGGGCAGACCACATATAACAACACTTGCACAGGATCGGTACATCCGAACATCACACCTGGAGGACATGTACAGGATGGCAACAACAACTGCCCGAGTTACACCAGGAACGCACAATTCTTCCATCAGTGCTCAGACTGTCCGCAATAGTCTGAGGCTGTACTGAGGGCTTGTAGGCCTGTTGTAAGGCAAGTCCTCACCCGACATCACGGGCAAAAACGTCGCCTATGGGCTCAAACCCACCGTCGCTGGACCAGACAGGACTGACGAGCCGCGGGTTTGTCGGATTTGCATTTATCATCGAAGGAATGAGCATTATGCCGAGGTCTGTACTCTGGAGCGGGATTGATTTGGAGGTGGAGGGTCGGTCATGGTCTGGGGCGGTGTGTCACAGCATCATCGGACTGAGCTTGTTGTCATTGCAGGCAATCGCAACGCTGTGCATTACAGGGAAGACATCCTCCTCCCTCATGTGGTGCCCTTCCTGCAGGCACATCCTGACATGACCCTCCAGCATGACAATGCCACCAGTCATACTGCTCGTTCTGTGCATGATTTCCTGCAAGACAGGAATGTCAGTGTTCTGCCATGGCCATCGAAGAGCCCGGATCTCAATCCCATTGAGCACGTCTGGGACCTGTTGGATCAGGGGGTGAGGGCGAGGGCCATTCCCCACAGAAATGTCCGGGAACTTGCAGGTGCCTTGGTGGAAGAGTGGGGTAACATCTCACAGCAAGAACTTAGCATATCTGGTGCAGTCCATGAGGAGGAGATGCACTGCAGTACTTAATGCAGCTGGTGGCCACACCAGATACTGACTATTACTTTTGATTTTGACACCCACCCCCCTTTCTTCAGGGACACATTATTCCATTTCTGTTAGTCACACGTCTGTGGTACAGTCTCAGTTTTTGAATCTTGCAATGTTCATACAAATATTTACACATAAATAAACGTAGTTGACAGTGAGAGGACGTTTCTTTTTTTGCTTTTTTTGCTTACATCCTCAATCTTACATTGTCTGTCTCACGGTCACACAAACACACGCGCACGCACACACACACAAACACATACAGTCAACTCCATATTTCCTTATTCACCTTATCAAATCCACTCTTCAGTATTCTTGACGGACACAGCGGCAGGAGGTGTGTGTGGAACAGGCTGGCTGACCTTTTAGAGTCAATATTAGGGGTCGACCGATTAATCGGAATGGCCGATTAATTAGGGCTGATATCAAGTTTTCATAACAATCGTAAATCGGTCATTTTGGACGGCAATTTGAAATCTTTATTTAACTAGGCAACTTAGTTAAGAACACATTCTTATTTTCAATTACGGCCAAGGAACGGTGGGGTAACTGCCTTGTTCAGGGGCAGAATGACAGATTTTTACCTTGTCAGCTCAGGGATTCAATCTTGCAAACTTACGGTTAACTAGACCCACGCTCTAACCACCTACCTCACGAGGAGCCCGCCTGTTACGTGAATGCAGTAAGAAGCCAAGGTAAGTTGCTAGCTAGCATTAAACTTAATCAATCATAATCACTAGTTACAACTACACATGGTTGATGATATTACTAGTTTATCTAGCGTGTCCTGCTTTGCATGTAATTGATGCAGTGCGCATTCGCAAAAAAGGAGTGTTGTTTCTCCAACGTGTACCTAACCATAAACACCAATGCCTTTCTTAAAATCAATACACAGAAGTATATATTTTTAAACCTGCATATTTAGCTAATATAAATCCAGGTTAGCAGGCAATATTAACCAGGTGAAATTGTGTCACTTCTCTTGCGTTCATTGCACACAGACTCAGTGTATATGCAACAGTTTGGGCCGCCTAATTTGTCAGAATTTTACGTAATTATGACATAACATTGAAGGTTGTGCAATGTAACAGGAATATTTAGACTGATGGATGCCACCCGTTAGATAAAATACGTAACGGTTCCGTATTTCACTGAAAGAATAAACGTCTTGTTTTCGAGATGATAGTTTCCGGATTCGACCATATTAATGACTAAAGGCTCGCATTTCCTTGTGTTATTATGTTATAATTAAGTCTATGATTTGAGAGAGCAGTTTGACTGAGCGGTGGTTACAGCATCAGGCTCGTAAGCATTCATTCAAACAGCACTTTCCTGCGTTTTGCCAGCAGCTCTGCTGTTTATGACTTCAAGCCTATCAACTCCCAAGTTTAGGCTGGTGTAACCGATGTGATGTGAAATGGCTAGCTCATTAGCGGGGTGCGCGCTAATAGCGTTTCAAATGTCACTTGCTCTGAGACTTGGAGTAGTTGTTCCCCTTGCTCTGCATGGGTAACGCTGCTTCGAGGGTGGCTGTTGTGGTTGTGTTCCTGGTTCGAGCCCAGGTAGGAGCGAGGAGAGGGACGGAAGCTATACTGTTACACTGGCAATACTAAAGTACCTATAAGAACATCCAATAGTCAAAGGTATATGAAATACAAATGGTATAGAGAGAAATAGTCCTACAATTCCTATAATAACTACAACCTAAAACTTCTTACCTGGGAATATTAAAGACTCGTGTTAAAAGGAACCACCAGCTTTCACATGTTCTCATATTCTGAGCAAGGAACTGAAACGTTAGCTTTCTTACATGGCACATATTGCACTTTTACTTTCTTCTCCAACACTTTGTTTTTGCATTATTTAAACCAAATTGAACATGTTTCATTATTTATTTGAGGCTAAATAGATTATATTGATGTATTATATTAAGTTAAATTAAGTGTTCATTCAGTATTGTTGTAATTGTCATTATTACAAATACATTTTAAAAATTGGCCGATTAATCGGCATCGGCTTTTTTTGTCCTCGAAAAATCGGTATTGGTATTGTAGTTGAAAAATCATAATCGGTCACCTCTAGTCAATATCCATTCTCTTCTCCCTCTTTGTCTCAGTCCGCCTCTCATTTACAGCCACTCCTGCAATGTTTCTCCCTCTGTCTCAGTCCGCCTCTCATTTACAGCCACTCATACAACGTTTCTCCCTCTGTCTCAGTCCGCCTCTCATTTACAGCCACTCCTGCAACGTTTCTCCCTCTGTCTCAGTCCGCCTCTCATTTACAGCCACTCCTGCAATGTTTCTCCCTCTGTCTCAGTCCGCCTCTCATTTACAGCCACTCCTGCAACGTTTCTCCCTCTGTCTCAGTCCGCCTCTCATTTACAGCCACTCCTGCAACGTTTCTCCCTCTGTCTCAGCCCGCCTCTCATTTACAGCCACTCCTGCAACGTTTCTCCCTCTGTCTCAGCCCGCCTCTCATTTACAGCCACTCCTGCAACGTTTCTCCCTCTGTCTCAGTCCGCCTCTCATTTACAGCCACTCCTGCAACGTTTCTCCCTCTTTGTCTCAGCCCGCCTCTCATTTACAGCCACTCCTGCAACATTTCTCCTTCCCTGCTATTTCCTATCTCATCTCCTCTCATGTTCCATCCATCTTTCTCTCCTCTTTTCTCCTCTCTTTACTCCTCTCCTCCCCCCTTTACTCCTCCCCCCTTTACTCCTCCCCCTTTACTCCTCCCCTCTTTACTCCTCCCCTCTTTACTCCTCCCCTCTTTACTCCTCTCCTCTTTACTCCTCTCCTCTTTACTAATCTCCTCCCCTCTTTACTCCTCTCCTCTCCCCTCTTTACTCCTCTCCTCTTTACTCCTCCCCTCTTTACTCCTCTCCTCTTTACTCATCTCCTCCCCTCTTTACTCATCTCCTCCCCTCTTTACTCCTCTCCTCTTTACTCATCTCCTCCCCTCTTTACTCCTCTCCTCTTTACTCATCTCCTCTCCTCTTTACTCCTCTCCTCTTTACTCCTCTCCTCTTTACTCCTCTCCTCCCCTCTTTACTCCTCCTCTCCTCCCCTCTTTACTCCTCCCCTCTTTACTCCTCTCTTCTTTACTCCTCTCCCCTCCCCTTTACTCCTCTCCTCTTTACTCATCTCCTCCCCTCTTTACTCATCTCCTCTCCTCTTTACTCCTCCCCTCTTTACTCCTCTCCTCTTTACTCCTCCCCTCTTTACTCCTCTCCTCTTTACTCTTTACTCCTCTCCTCTCTCCTCTGTACTCCTCTCCTCTGTACTCCTCTCCTCTTTACTCCTCCCCTCTGTACTCCTCTCCTCTTTACTCCTCCCCTCTTTACTCCTCTCCTCTTTACTCGTCTCCTCTCCTCTTTACTCGTCTCCTCTCCTCTTTACTCGTCTCCTCTCCTCTTTACTCGTCTCCTCTCCTCTTTACTCATCTCCTCTTTACTCATCTCCTCCCCTCTTTACTCATATCCTCTCCTCTTTACTCCTCCCCTCTTTACTAATCTCCTCTCCTCTTTACTCCTCTCCACTCCCCTCTTTACTCCTCTCCTCTCCCCGCTTTACTCCTCCCCTCTTTACTCCTCTCCTCTTTACTCGTCTCCTCTCCTCTTTACTCATCTCCTCTCCTCTTTACTCCTCCCCTCTTTACTCATCTCCTCCTCTTTACTCCTCTCCACTCCCCTCTTTACTCCTCCCCTCTTTACTCCTCTCCTCTCCCCTCTTTACTCCTCTCCTCTTTATTCCTCCCCTCTTTACTCCTCCCCTCTTTACTCCTTTCCTCTCCTATTTACTCCTCTCCTCTTTATTCCTCCCCTCTTTACTCCTCTCCTCTTTATTCCTCCCCTCTTTACTCCTCCCCTCTTTACTCCTCTCCTCTTTATTCCTCCCCTCTTTACTCCTCCCCTCTTTACTCCTTTCCTCTCCTATTTATTCCTCTCCTCTTTATTCCTCCCCTCTTTACTCCTCCCCTCTTTACTCCTTTCCTCTACTATTTATTCCTCCCCTCTTTACTCCTCCCCTCTTTACTCCTCTCCTCTTTACTCCTCTCCTCTTTACTCCTCCCCTCTTTACTCCTCTCCTCTTTATTCCTCCCCTCTTTACTCCTCTCCTCTTTATTCCTCCCCTCTTTACTCCTTTCCTCTCCTATTTACTCCTCTCCTATATACTCCTCTCCTCTTTACTCCTCCCCTCTTTACTCCTCCCCTCTTTACTCCTCCCCTTTACTCCTCCCCTCTTTACTCCTTTCCTCTCCTATTTACTCCTCTCCTCTTTATTCCTCCCCTCTTTATTCCTCCCCTCTTTACTCCTCTCCTCTTTATTCCTCCCCTCTTTACTCCTCCCCTCTTTACTCCTTTCCTCTCCTATTTATTCCTCTCCTCTTTACTCCTCTCCTCTTTATTCCCCCTCTTTACTCCTCCCCTCTTTACTCCTCCCCTCTTTACTCCTTTCCTCTCCTATTTACTCCTCTCCTCTTTATTCCTCCCCTCTTTATTCCTCCCCTCTTTACTCCTCTCCTCTTTATTCCTCCCCTCTTTACTCCTCCCCTCTTTACTCCTTTCCTCTACTATTTATTCCTCCCCTCTTTATTCCTCCCCTCTTTATTCCTCCCCTCTTTACTCCTTTCCTCTCCTATTTACTCCTCTCCTCTTTATTCCTCCCCTCTTTATTCCTCCCCTCTTTACTCCTCCCCTCTTTACTCCTTTCCTCTACTATTTATTCCTCCCCTCTTTATTCCCCCCTCTTTGTTCCTCCCCTCTTTACTCCTTTCCTCTACTATTTATTCCTCCCCTCTTTATTCCCCCCTCTTTGTTCCTCCCCTCTTTACTCCTTTCCTCTACTATTTATTCCTCCCTCTTTATTCCCCCTCTTTGTTCCTCCCCTCTTTACTCCTTTCCTCTACTATTTATTCCCCCCTCTTTGTTCCTCCCCTCTTTACTCCTTTCCTCTACTATTTATTCCTCCCCTCTTTACTCCTTTCCTCTACTATTTATTCCTCCCCTCTTTACTCCTCTCCTCTTTATTCCTCCCCTCTTTACTCCTCTCCTCTTTACTGCTTTCCGCCCTTTCTCCTCTCTCCATTTCCTCTTTTCTCCTGTTTTCTCCTGCTCTGCAGCGCCTCACTCCTCACAATCACTCAGCCGCTGGAGCAATTAGACCTCAATTCAAATTCAGACTTGTAGTAATGCTATCTGCATTTATACAGCATGCTGCTGGAAAGGGCTTGGATATGTGGCTTATGTACTTATGTTCAATTATTCAACACTGTTGTCCTGATTAGTCCCCTGGTGTGCTGGCTGGGTGAATTGAGGGAATCATGAGCCCAGTCAGTGGCTGCTATTTTAGATGTGGCACCAACTCCAGACTTGTCTGGTACTGAAGGAATAGTTCATTCTCTGCTTTACTGTACTCTGTTACTTAATTTGCTTATGGATGAATAATATCCATTACAGAGTCACAGAGTACCTTCTGTTCCTGCCTCAAGATGATTGTCTACAGTATGGATGCCGTTGTGAGTCTGGGCCAGAGCCAGTGTCCACCCTAACTGCCTATCAACTGCTCAGGTGGAAACTGTGCAGCCGTTCTATCTATTGCGGAAAGCCAGCCAGGGAGCAGTCAAGACTCCGCTCGTGTTCCCTTTCTGTTGTGGGTTTTGATGATGTTGGTTGCAGCGTTGCTGAGCAAGGATGCATGCACCCTGAGGGAGGTAGGTGTGGAAACACTGCGTAAGCAGGGGCTCCTGACTGTGGCTGACATGGCCTGAATGCAGGATAGGGAGAGACAGGCCAGCAGGATGAGAGGAGGAGGAGGAGGAGGGAGAGACAGGCCAGCAGGATGAGAGGAGGAGGAGGGAGAGACAGACCAGCAGGATGAGAGGAGGAGGAGGGAGAGACAGACCAGCAGGATGAGAGGAGGAGGAGGGAGAGACAGACCAGCAGGATGGGAGGAGGAGGAGGGAGAGACAGACCAGCAGGATGAGAGGAGGAGGAGGGAGAGACAGACCAGCAGGATGGGAGGAGGAGGAGGGAGAGACAGACCAGCAGGATGAGAGGAGGAGGAGGAGGGAGAGACAGGCCAGCAGGATGAGAGGAGGAGGAGGAGGGAGAGACAGACCAGCAGGATGAGAGGAGGAGGAGGAGGGAGAGACAGGCCAGCAGGATGAGAGGTGGAGGAGGAGGAGGAGGGAGAGACAGACCAGCAGGATGAGAGGAGGAGGAGGAGGGAGAGACAGACCAGCAGGATGAGAGGAGGAGGAGGAGGGAGAGACAGACCAGCAGGATGAGAGGAGGAGGAGGAGGGAGAGACAGGCCAGCAGGATGAGAGGTGGAGGAGGAGGAGGAGGGAGAGACAGGCCAGCAGGATGAGAGGAGGAGGAGGGAGAGACAGACCAGCAGGATGAGGAGGAGGAGGGAGAGACAGACCAGCAGGATGGGAGGAGGAGGAGGGAGAGACAGACCAGCAGGATGAGAGGAGGAGGAGGAGGGAGAGACAGGCCAGCAGGATGAGGAGGAGGAGGAGGAGGGAGAGACAGGCCAGCAGGATGAGAGGAGGAGGAGGAGGAGAGACAGGCCAGCAGGATGAGAGGAGGAGGAGGAGGAGAGACAGGCCAGCAGGATGAGAGGAGGAGGAGGAGGGAGAGACAGGCCAGCAGGATGAGAGGAGGAGGAGGAGGGAGAGACAGACCAGCAGGATGAGAGGAGGAGGAGGGAGAGACAGACCAGCAGGATGAGAGGAGGAGGAGGGAGAGACAGACCAGCAGGATGAGAGGAGGAGGTGGGAGAGAGAGACCAGCAGGATGAGAGGTGGAGGAGAGACAGACCAGCAGGATGAGAGGTGGAGGAGAGACAGACCAGCAGGATGAGAGGTGGAGGAGAGACAGACCAGCAGGATGAGAGGTGGAGGAGAGACAGACCAGCAGGATGAGAGGTGGAGGAGAGACAGACCAGCAGGATGAGAGGTGGAGGAGAGACAGACCAGCAGGATGAGAGGTGGAGGAGGAGGATGGAGAGACAGACCAGCAGGATGAGAGGTGGAGGAGAGACAGACCAGCAGGATGAGAGGTGGAGGAGGAGGATGGAGAGACAGACCAGCAGGATGAGAGGAGGAGGAGGAGGGAGAGACAGACCAGCAGGATGAGACAAGGAGGAGGGAGAGACAGACCAGCAGGATGAGACAAGGAGGAGGGAGAGACAGACCAGCAGGATGGGAGGAGGAGGAGGGAGAGACAGACCAGCAGGATGGGAGGGGGAGGAGGGAGAGACAGACCAGTAGGATGAGAGGGAGAGACAGACCAGCAGGATGAGAGGTGGAGGAGGAGGAGGGAGAGACAGACCAGCAGGATGAGAGGAGGAGGAAGGAGAGACAGACCAGCAGGATGAGAGGAGGAGGAGGATGAGGGAGAGACAGACCAGCAGGATGAGAGGGAGAGCAGGGAGAGACAGACCAGCAGGATGGGAGGATGAGGAGGGAGAGACAGACCAGCAGGATGGGAGGGGGAAGGAGGGAGACATACCAGCAGGATGAGAGGTGGAGGAGGAGGGAGAGACAGACCAGCAGGATGTGAGGTGGAGGAGGAGGAAAGGCAGACCAGCAGGTTGAGAGGTGGAGGAGGAGGAGGGAGAGACAAACCAGCAGGATGAGAGGTGGAGGAGGAGGAGGGAGAGACAGACCAGCAGGATGAAAGGAGGGGGAGACAGACCAGCAGGATGGGAGGAAGAGGAGGATGAGGGAGAGACAGACCAGCAGGATGAGAGGTGGAGGAGGATGAGGGAGAGACAGACCAGCAGGATGAGAGGTGGAGGAGGGAGAGGGGCAGAGACAGACCAGCAGGATGAGGAGTGGAGGAGGAGAGACAGACCAGCAGGATGGGAGGTGGAGGAGGAGGAGGGAGAGACAGACCAGCAGGATGAGAGGTGGAGGAGGCAGAGAGAGAGACAAACCGGCAGGATGAGAGGGGGAGGGAGAGACAGACCAGCAGGATGAGAGGTGGAGGAGGGAGAGACAGACCAGCAGGATGAGAGGTGGAGTAGGAGGAGGGAGAGACAGACCAGCAGGATGAGAGGTGGAGGGAGAGACAGACCAGCAGGATGAGAGGAGGAGGAGGGAGAGACAGATCAGCAGGATGAGAGGTGGAGGAGGAGGATGAGGTAGAGACAGACCAGCAGGATGAGAGGTGGAGGAGGCGGAGGGAGAGACACACCAGTAGGATGAGAGGTGGAGGGAGAGACAGACCAGCAGGATGAGAGGTGGAGGGAGAGACAGACCAGCAGGATGAGAGGATGAGGAGGGAGAGACAGACCAGCAGGATGAGAGGTGGAGGGAGAGACAGACCAGCAGGATGAGAGGATGAGGAGGGAGAGACAGATCAGCAGGATGAGAGGAGGTGGAGGGAGAGACAGACCAGCAGGATGAGAGGAGGAGGAGGGAGAGACAGACCAGCAGGATGAGAGGCGGAGGGAGAGAGACAGACCAGCATGATGAGAGCTGTAGGAGGAGGAGGGAGAGACAGACCAGCAGGATGAGAGGTGGAGGTAGAGGAGGGAGAGACAAACCAGCAGGATGAGAGGTGGAGGAGGAGGGAGAGACAGACCAGCAGGATGTGAGGTGGAGGAGGAGGAGGGAGAGACAGACCAGCAGGATGAGAGGTGGAGGAGGGAGAGACAGACCAGCAGGATGAGAGGTCGAGGAGGAGGGAGAGAGAGAGACAGACCAGCATGATGAGAGCTGTAGGAGGAGGAGGGAGAGACAGACTAGCAGGATGAGAGGTGGAGGTAGAGGAGGGAGAGACAAACCAGCAGGATGAGAGGTGGAGGAGGAGGGAGAGACAGACCAGCAGGATGTGAGGTGGAGGAGGAGGAGGAGGGAGAGACAGACCAGCAGGATGAGAGGTGGAGCAGGGAGAGACAGACCAGCATGATGAGAGTTGGAGGAGGAGGAGGGAGAGACAGACCAGCAGGATGAGAGGAGGAGGAGGATGAGGGAGAGACAGACCAGCAGGATGAGAGGTGGAGGAGGCACAGAGAGAGACAAACCGGCAGGATGAGAGGGGGAGGGAGAGACAGACCAGCAGGATGAGAGGTGGAGGAGGAGGAGGGAGAGACAGACCAGCAGGATGAGAGGAGGTTGGAGGGAGAGACAGACCAGCAGGATGAGAGGTGGAGGAGGCAGAGAGAGAGACAAACCGGCAGGATGAGAGGGGGAGGGAGAGACAGACCAGCATGATGAGAGGTGGAGGAGGGAGAGACAGACCATCAGGATGAGAGGAGGAGGAGAAGGAGGAGGATGAGGTAGAGACACACCAGCAGGATGAGAGGTGGAGGAGGCGGAGGGAGAGACACACCAGTAGGATGAGAGGAGGAGGGAGAAACAGACCAGCAGGATGAGAGGTGGAGGAGGAGAAGGAGGAGGATGAGGTAGAGACACACCAGCAGGATGAGAGGTGGAGGAGGCGGAGGGAGAGACACACCAGTAGGATGAGAGGAGGAGGGAGAAACAGACCAGCAGGATGAGAGGTGTAGGAGGAGGAGGGAGAGACAGACCAGCAGGATGAGAGGTGGAGGTGGAGGAGGGAGAGACAAACCAGCATGATGAGAGGGGGAGGGAGAGACAGACCAGCAGGATGAGAGGTGGAGGAGGAGGGAGAGACAGACCAGCAGGATGTGAGGTGGAGGAGGAGTGAGAGAAAGACCAGCAGGATGAGAGGTGGAGGAGGGAGAGACAGACCAACAGGATGAGAGTTGCAGGAGGAGGAGAGAGAGACAGACCAGCAGGATGAGAGGTGGAGGAGAAGGGAGAGACAGACCAGCAGGATGAGAGGTGGAGGAGGAGGAGAGAGAGAAAGACCAGCAGGATGAGAGGTGGAGGAGGGAGAGACAGACCAACAGGATGAGAGTTGCAGGAGGAGGAGAGAGAGACAGACCAGCAGGATGAGAGGGGAAGGAGGAGAGAGAGACAGACCAGCAGGATGAGAGGTGGAGGAGGAGGGAGAGGGGTAGAGACAGCCAAGCATGCCTAAGCAATCAATCTTACCTTCTCATCTCTCAAACCTTTTTTTGCGGTTGTGTGCCTTTGTTCTTGTGTCTGAAGGTGTTTTAATACTGCAGTGGGCTAAATCAGAGTCACACCAAGTGTTTCTGTGTAGCAGTGGTGGAAAAGTACCCAAATATCATACTTGAATAAAAGCAAAGATACTTTAAAAGAAAATGGCTCAAGTAAAAGTGAAAGTCACGCAGTAAAATACTACTTGTGTAAAAGTCTAAAAGTATTTGGTTTTAAATATACTTAAGTATCAAAAGTAAATCTAATTGCTGAAATATACATATGTATCAAAAGTAAAAGTATAAATCATTTAAAAATCATTATATTAAGCAAACTAGACAGACCCATTTTCTTGTTTTTGTAATGTATGGATAGCCAGGGGTACACTCCAACACTCAGACATCATTTACAAACAAAGCATGTGTGTTTAGTGAGTCCGCCAGATCAGAGGCAGTAGGAATGACCATGGAAGTTCTCTTGATAAGTGTGTGAATGGACCATTTTCCTGTCCTGCTAAGTATTCATAATGTAATGAGTACTTTTGGCTGTCACTTTTCACCACTGCTCTGTAGTATTAAACAAATCTACTTTGAAACAAAAGTATGCTTCTCATAAACATGGTTATGGGTGTAAAAAGAAGAAGACTGTTGTACCATGTCAGATATAGAGTTTAGTTTGCAGCCCAATTTTAGAACATAAAAACTCCAGATTTTTGTCTGGTCTTTAAAAATAATGTTGATTAATTATGAAATTGCGAAAAATATGAATAACATTCCACCCATGAGGCCACTAGAGGGCAGTTTGATAATTTGTCTGCAGGAAAGTACTGCAATTGGAGAGCTTGGGACTATAAGACATAGCCGTGTTCTATTCAATGTTCTCTACCTATACAGTCCTCTAAGTACCCCGATTCATATTGATAAGTTCAAAAGAATACAAGATAAAAACACCATTCAAACCAATGAGGGTTCTGAACTTTAAAGCCAATTATCTCAGAATCATCTTTTTGCAGATAGAAGCTTGTAGTCCCAAGTTCTCGAATGCCCATCTCTCCCCATTGTCTCTCTTCTCCCCATTCTCTCTCTTCTCTCCATCTCTCTCTCTCCCCCTCCCTCCACCACAGGACTCTCCTAATGGGCTTTCTGTCTTTGCACTCTCATACACACAGAGACACTCTCATACGCACAGAGACACTCTCATACGCACAGAGACACTCTCATACGCACAGAGACACTCTCATACACACAGAGACACTCTCATACGCACCGAGCCACTCTCATACGCACAGAGCCACTCTCATACGCACAGAGCCACTCTCATACGCACAGAGCCACTCTCATACGCACAGAGCCACTCTCATACGCACAGAGCCACTCACGCACAGAGCCACTCTCATACGCACAGAGCCACTCTCATACGCACAGAGCCACTCTCATACGCACAGAGCCACTCATACGCACAGAGCCACTCTCATACGCACAGAGCCACTCTCATACGCACAGAGCCACTCTCATACGCACAGAGACACTCTCATACGCACAGAGACACTCTCATACGCACAGAGACACTCTCATACGCACAGAGACACTCTCATACGCACAGAGACACTCTCATACGCACAGAGACACTCTCATACGCACAGAGACACTCTCATACACACAGTCACACTCTCATACACACAGACACACTCTCATACACACAGACACACTCTCATACACACAGACACACTCTCATACACACAGAGACATTCTCATACACACATAGACACTCTTATACACACAGACACCCTCCCATTGCTCCTTCCATCTGTCTCTGTCGCTATGTGACATGCGGACCGATAATATCTGCCCCAATCCCTTCTCCTTTCTTTTCACCTCTCTTTTATTCCTGCCTCCTTCCTGTTATGTTTTCACCTCTCTTTTATTCCTGCCTCCTTCCTGTTATGTTTTCACCTCTCCTTTATTCCTGCCTCCTTCCTGTTATGTTTTCACCTCTCTTTTATTCCTGCCTCCTTCCTGTTATGTTTTCACCTCTCTTTTATTCCTGCCTTCTTCCTGTTATGTTTTCACCTCTCCTTTATTCCTGCCTCCTTCCTGTTGTTTTCACCTCTCTCTTTTATTCCTGCCTCCTTCCTGTTATGTTTTCACCTCTCTCTTTTATTCCTGCCTCCTTCCTGTTATGTTTTCACCTCTCTCTTTTATTCCTGCCTCCTTCCTGTTATGTTTTCACCTCTCTCTTTTATTCCTGCCTCCTTCCTGTTATGTTTTCACCTCTCTCTTTTATTCCTGCCTCCTTCCTGTTATGTTTTCACCTCTCATGTCTACAGTCAACCATGGCACACGTTCTGGTTAATAGTTCCCAATGTTTGCACAGTGTCGCTCATTGACTTATGGTGTGGGTTACTTATTAGGATGTACCCCTTATTTATCAAGTCATTCACTATTAATGACTATATACACTGAGGATACACAACATTAAGCTTCCTAGTACACCCACCCCCCACTTTTGCCCTCAGAATAGCCTCAATTCATTGGGGAATGGACTCTACAAGGTGTCGAAAGACAATCACTTTCACCAGATTTTGTCCTTGTTATATTAAGCCCCCCATCCCTCGCTCACACTTAACCCTGCCTTACCACACCTCACGGGGAGAAATAGAGTAAGAATCCCTCCTATCATCCTCTCACATCCCTCTCTTTCTCCCTCTCTGGAAGTCAGACACTGCAGTGATGCCCTCGGTTTGAGCAGGACACAGGTGCACACAAACTTCAGAGTGAGAGAAAGAGAGGACTTTATTCTCCTCCCTAAATCCTGGCATGGGGTGGCAGGTAACCTAGTGGTTAGAGCGTTGGACCAGTAACTGAAAGGTTGCTAGATCAAATCCCGAGCCGACAAGGTAAAAATCTATCGTTCTGCCCCTAAACAGGCAGTTAACCCACTGTTCCTAGGCCGTCATTGTAAATAAGAATTTGTTCTTAACTGACTTGCCTAGTTAAATAAAGGTCAAATAAAAAATAAATGAGTCTCAGACATGACAGGCTGTACCAGAGGAAAGAGGCAGGCAGGGAGGGGGAACAAGGATGGATGGGCTGGGGTCGATATGCAACCTCTATCCTCATTGGCAAGCCACTTTCTTTGCCTGCCTGCAAGGCTTAAGCTGATTGGCTGTGGCCTCATTGCAGCTACAGTTGTGGAGAAATGCTCTTTCTCTCTTTTCCTCATCACTCCCTTCCCCTCTATATATTCATAACTGTCTCCGACGGCAGCAGACAGACTGCTGGTGGGGATCGGCAGTTTCAGCCAGCCAGCCTGTGGCGGTTCAAGGATACTCATTTTCAGCACACATCGCAGCATGATTCATGTCAAGTTGGTCAATTACATTCAGCTCTGCAAAGCTCATGTGGCTTAAAGGGACATCTCTTTCTTGCTAGCTTTCTCTTCGTTCCCTCCCTCTTTCTCCCTCCCTCTATCCCTCCCTCTCTCTATCACTCCCTCCATTCTTCCTTTATCCCTCCCTCTCTCTATCGCTCCCTTTATCCCTCCCTCTCTCTATCCCTGCCTCCCACTCTCTATCCCCCTCCCTCTCTCTCTCACTCCCTCCCTTTATCCCTCCCTCTACCTCCTTGTATCTCTTAATTAAGACATTGTCCTTTCCTGTGCATTGCGGCCTCCCATTGCAGCCTCCCTACTAGCCTCCCTCTCCGTCTGCTCTGCTCTATCTGTGTGTCTCTCTTTCACCTCATGACCTCATCACCCAGTTAGACTCTATAGGTTTCTGTTGTAAGTGTAGGTTGGCAGTGTAGGTTGGATTCTAATGCAGTTATATTCTACATTCAGGATGCCTGCTTTTCCTGGAACCCTTTTCTGCAATTGATTTTTTATTTTATTATTTTAAACCGACTGCTGACTAATTTTGATCATCTGTCTCTTCTTGCAACCTAAAGACAGGTTTTTACGGCAGGGGAGCCACATGAAGAGGTCAATAAAGAGGATGACGAAGACGGAAGGATAAACGACAAGAGACAGCCAGGGAAGGAAGAAACGTGGAGAAGGAGGGATGAGAAAGAGACTAAAATAAGAGGAGGAAGTGGAACTCCAAAGTGCCTAAGAAGACTGAGTGGGTGCCTGACGTTCTGGTCTGGAGTGTTTGGCTGGCTGGTGGCCTGCTGCCTCTGTGTACTGCTGCTGTCTGCATAGGACAGGCTCCTGGCCCTGCTAGGTGAGAGTAGAGCAAAGCACAGCACTGTGTGTGTGTTTATTTGTGTGTGTTTGGCCTTGAATGAGGCTATATGTGACCCTGCTGCTGATCTGCAAACCGCCCACCTCCCCCCAGCCTCCACCTCCCCCCAGCCTCCACCTCCCCCCAGCCTCCACCTCCCCCCCCTCAGCCTCCACCTCCCCTCAGCCTCCACCTCCCCCCAGCCACCACCACCCCCCCCCCAGCCTCCAGCCTCCCCTCAGCCTCCACCTCCCCTCAGCCTCCACCTCCCCCAGCCTCCACCTCCCCCAGCCTCCACCTCCCCCCAGCCTCCCCTCAGCCTCCACCTCCCCCAGCCCCTCAGCCTCCACCTCCCCCTCAGCCTCCACCTCCCCCCAGCCTCCACCTCCACCTCCCCTCAGCCTCCACCTCCCCCCAGCCTCCACCTCCCCCAGCCTCCACCTCCCCCAGCCTCCACCCCAGCCCCCTCAGCCTCCACCTCCCCTCAGCCTCCACCTCCCCCCAGCCTCCACCTCCCCCCAGCCTCCACCTCCCTCAGCCTCCACCTCCCCTCAGCCTCCACCTCCCCTCAGCCTCCACCTCCCCCCAGCCTCCACCTCCCCTCAGCCTCCACCTCCCCTCAGCCTCCACCTCCCCTCAGCCTCCACCTCCCCTCAGCCTCCACCTCCCCCAGCCTCCACCTCCCCTCAGCCTCCACCTCCCTCAGCCTCCACCTCCCCCAGCCTCCACCTCCCCCCAGCCTCCCCTCCCCCAGCCTCCAGCCTCCACCTCCCCCAGCCTCCACCTCCCCCCCCAGCCTCCACCTCCCCCCAGCCTCCACCTCCCCCTCAGCCTCCACCACCTCCCCCCCTCAGCCTCCACCTCCCCCAGCCTCCACCTCCCCTCAGCCTCCACCTCCCCTCAGCCTCCACCTCCCCCAGCCTCCACCTCCCCTCAGCCTCCACCTCCCCCCAGCATCCACCTCCCCCCAGCCTCCACCTCGTCATCAATACAAGGACACTGGTCGATAAGCTTCTGCTTTTTTTTATCTTTCCCTTTTTCTAAACAGCCTGACCAGCCATACTAAACGCTACAGAGGCCGTGTCACAGTTCTGGATATTTGGGGTGGTTTTTGGGGTTTCTGTCTGAAGAATGGAGTGACCAGCGCGCGCAATACAGAGACAGACAGACTGACGGACATAAGAAGAGGAAGCTGTCATTGGAAGGTCTCTCTCTAGGACAATGCATGTCTGAACTATATATCTCAGCATGCCAGAGTAAGGTCCCCCAATTTCGTCCTTTTTCTATGAGACAGAGCTGGCCTCTGCTCACCTCTATCTCTGAGAACTCCTCCCATCGTCAGTGGATCAGGGATCTGCACCGTACCCAAGAAAACCCACTACTCCAGCCTCCATACCCAGAAACTCAAAGTCATTTCAAAGGACCAGCTTATTCATTGTATCCAGTATAACTAAGTCTTTCATTTAATTTCACGCACTCATCTCCTCTTGTCTTGCCAAGGAGTTTCCAATTTATTTTCGTCTGCATTAGGGCTTTTTGTTTGTGCACTAAGTCCCGATTGTGTCCAACCCTAGACCCCACTCCTTTATCCACTTGCCCCTTCTTGTCCCGAGGGGCTGTAATGGCAGTCAATATGGGAAGTATGGCCATGGGCCGGGACACTAAGTGGTTGACCCTAGAGGTGTGTCGAGAGTTTCAGAGGGGTACCTGCTCCCGCTCGGACGCTGAGTGTAAGTTCGCCCACCCAGCCAGGAGCTGCCACGTGGACAATGGCAGAGTCATCGCCTGCTTCGACTCACTCAAGGTAACAGTCAGCATCACACACACACACACACACACACACACACACACACACACACACACACACACACACACACACACACACACACACACAGCAGGCACTGTCTGACAATAAGGTAAGGGAAAACATTCTCAAGCTCAGACACACACCACACAGCCAACCTGTAAATCGTTTTGATATTCATCAGCGAGCCTACTAAGGGATTAGTAATAGACAATAGTTTTTACGTTTTGTGAATGAATTTACAAAACACGAAGAACACCTGTTCTTTCCATGATGTAGACTGACAAGGTGAATTCAGGTGAAAGCTATGACCCCTTATTGATGTCCCTTGTTAAATCCACTTAAATCAGTGTAGATGAAGGGGAGGAGGCTGGTTAAATAAGTATTTTTTAAGCCTTGAGACAATTGAGACATGGATTGTGTGTGTGCCATTCAGAGGGTGAATTGGCAAGACAAAAGATTGAAGTGCCTTTGAGTTGGGTATGGTAGTAGGTGCCAGGCGCACCGATTTGAGTGTGTCAAGAACTGCAACGTTGCTGGGGTTTTAACGCTCAACAGTTTCCCATGTGTATTAAGAATGGTCCACCACCCAAAGGACATACTGCCAACTTGACACAACTGTGGTAGGCATTGGAGTCAACATGGGCCAGCATCCCTGTGGTTGTAGAGTTCATGCCTCAATGAATTGAGGCTGTTCTGAGGGCAAAAGAAGTTGCAACTCAATATCAGGAAAGTGTTCCTAATGTTTTTTACACTCAGTGTATATTATATTGGACCCGTGAAGAGGGAGTTGACTTATAAGCTGTTTTAAAAGATTTGTCAAGACCAGGAACTGTTCAAGCACACCCACCCTCTGTGCCTTTCTCCTTGCTATCTATGAATCAGTTCTGAGGAAGAGCTGGGACTATAAACCAAACATTATCGACAACGATCATACTGATCACTTATCCCAGGCATTTTCTGGATATTGTTCATTACGATAAGTAGCCTATACTAGAGAAATGTGAAGTTTGAAGTGAAATGAGTTTGATAATATGGATCCACAATGTTATAAACATATCTTTATTTTTATCATTATCGCATCAATTCAGGTAATTTATCCCATTACTCTGTACTGCTGATTTGGTGTCCCTCTACTCTGTACTGCTGACTAGCTGTCCCTCTACTCTCTACTGCTGATGAGCTGTCCCTCTACTCTGTACTGCTGACTAGCTGTCCTTCTACTCTGTACTGCTGACTAGCTGTCCCTCTACTCTGTACTGCTGACTAGCTGGCCCTCTACTCTGTACTGCTGACTAGCTGTCCCTCTACTCTGTACTGCTGATTCGGTGTCCCTCTACTCTGTACTGCTGACTAGCTGTCCCTCTACTCTCTACTGCTGACTAGCTGTCCCTCTACTCTGTACTGCTGACTAGCTGTCCCTCTACTCTGTACTGCTGACTAGCTGTCCCTCTACTCTCTACTGCTGATTAGCTGTCCCTTTACTCTGTACTGCTGACTAGCTGTCCCTCTACTCTGTACTGCTGACTAGCTGTCCCTCTACTCGGTACTGCTGACTCCGTGTCCCTCGACTCTGTACTGCTGATTAGCTGTCCCTCTACTCTGTACTGCTGACTAGCTGTCCCTCTACTCTGTACTGCTGACTAGCTGTCCCTTTACTCTGTACTGCTCACTAGCTGTCCCTCTACTCTGTACTGCTGACTAGCTGTCCCTCTACTCTGTACTGCCGACTAGCTGTCCCTTTACTCTGTACTGCTGACTAGCTGTCCCTCTACTATGTACTGCTGACTAGCTGTCCCATTACTCTGTACTGCTGACCAGCTGTCCCTTTACTCTGTACTGCTGACTAGCTTTCCCTTTACTCTGTACTGCTGACTAGCTGTCCCTTTACTCTGTACTGCTGACTAGCTGTCCCTCTACTCTGTACTGCTGACTAGCTGTCCCTCTACTCTGTACTGCTGACTAGCTGTCCCATTACTCTGTACTGCTGACTGGCTGTCCTTTTACTCTGTACTGCTGACTCAGTGTCCCTTTACTCTGTACTGCTGACCAGCTGTCCCTTTACTCTGTACTGCTGACTAGCTGTCCCTTTACTCTGTACTGCTGACTAGCTGTCCCTTTACTCTGTACTGCTGACTAGCTGTCCCTCTACTCTGTACTGCTGACTAGCTGTCGCTCTACTCTGTACTGCTGACTAGCTGTCCCATTACTCTGTAGTGCTGACTAGCTGTCCTTTTACTCTGTACTGCTGACTCCGTGTCCCTTTACTCTGTACTGCTGACTAGCTGTCCCTCTACTCTGTACTGCTGACTAGCTGTCCCTCTACTCTGTACTGCTGACTAGCTGTCCCTCTACTCTGTACTGCTGACTAGCTGTCCCTCTACTCTGTACTGCTGACTAGCTGTCCCATTACTCTGTACTGCTGACTCCGTGTCCCTTTACTCTGTACTGCTGACTAGCTGTCCCTTTACTCTGTACTGCTGACTAGCTGTCCCTCTACTCTGTACTGCTGACTAGCTGTCCCTCTACTCTGTACTGCTGACTAGCTGTCCCTCTACTCTGTACTGCTGACTAGCTGTCCCTTTACTCTGTACTGCTGACTAGCTGTCCCTCTACTCTGTACTGCTGACTAGCTGTCCCTCTACTCTCTACTGCTGATTAGCTGTCCCTTTACTCTGTACTGCTGACTAGCTGTCCCTCTACTCTGTACTGCTGACTAGCTGTCCCTCTACTCTGTACTGCTGACTAGCTGTCCCTCTACTCGGTACTGCTGACTCCGTGTCCCTCGACTCTGTACTGCTGACTAGCTGTCCCTCGACTCTGTACTGGTGACTAGTTGTCCCTCTACTCTGTACTGCTGACTAGCTGTCCCTCTACTCGGTACGGCTGACTCCGTGTCCCTCGACTCTGTACTGCTGACTAGCTGTCCCTCTACTCTGTACTGCTGACTAGCTGTCCCTCTACTCTGTACTGCTGACTAGCTGTCCCTCTACTCTATACTGCTGACTAGCTGTCCCTCTACTCTGTACTGCTGACTAGCTGTCACTTTAGTCTGTACTGCTCACTAGCTGTCCCTCTACTCTGTACTGCCGACTAGCTGTCCCTCTACTCTGTACTGCCGACTAGCTGTCCCTTTACTCTGTACTGCCGACTAGCTGTCCCTCTACTATGTACTGCTGACTAGCTGTCCCATTACTCTGTACTGCTGACCAGCTGTCCCTTTACTCTGTACTGCTGACTAGCTTTCCCTTTACTCTGTACTGCTGACTAGCTGTCCCTTTACTCTGTACTGCTGACTAGCTGTCCCTCTACTCTGTACTGCTGACTAGCTGTCCCTCTACTCTGTACTGCTGACTAGCTGTCCCATTACTCTGTACTGCTGACTAGCTGTCCCTTTACTCTGTACTGCTGACTGCGTGTCCCTTTACTCTGTACTGCTGACCAGCTGTCCCTTTACTCTGTACTGCTGACTAGCTGTCCCTCTACTCTGTACTGCTGACTAGCTGTCCCTCTACTCTGTACTGCTGACTAGCTGTCCCTCTACTCGGTCCTGCTGACTCCGTGTCCCTCGACTCTGTACTGCTGACTAGCTGTCCCTCGACTCTGTACTGCTGACTAGTTGTCCCTCTACTCTGTACTGCTGACTAGCTGTCCCTCTACTCGGTACGGCTGACTCCATGTCCCTCAACTCTGTACTGCTGACTAGCTGTCCCTCTACTCTGTACTGCTGACTATCTGTCCCTCTACTCTGTACTGCTTGATTAGCTGTCCCTCTACTCTGTACTGCTTGATTAGCTGTCCCTCTACTCTGTACTGCTGACTAGCTGTCCCTCTACTCTGTACTTCTGACTAGCTGTCCCTTTACTCTGTACTGCTGACTCCGTGTCCCTTTACTCTGTACTGCTGACTAGCTGTCCCTTTACTCTGTACTGCCGACTAGCTGTCCCTTTACTCTGTACTGCCGACTAGCTGTCCCTCTACTATGTACTGCTGACTAGCTGTCCCATTACTCTGTACTGCTGACCAGCTGTCCCTTTACTCTGTACTGCTGACTAGCTTTCCCTTTACTCTGTACTGCTGACTAGCTGTCCCTTTACTCTGTACTGCTGACTAGCTGTCCCTCTACTCTGTACTGGTGACTAGCTGTCCCTCTACTCTGTACTGCTGACTAGCTGTCCCTCTACTCTGTACGGCTGACTCCGTGTCCCTTTACTCTGTACTGCTGACTAGCTGTCCCTTTACTCTGTACTGCTGACTAGCTGTCCCTCTACTCTGTACTGCTGACTAGCTGTCCCTCTACTCTGTACTGCTGACTAGCTGTCCCTCTACTCTGTACTGCTGACTAGCTGTCCCTCTACTCTGTACTGCTGACTAGCTGTCCCTCTACTCTGTACTGCTGACTAGCTGTCCCTCTACTCTGTACTGCTGACTAGCTGTCCCTTTACTCTGTACTGCTGACTAGCTGTCCCTCTACTCTGTACTGCTGACTAGCTGTCCCTTTACTCTGTACTGCTGACTAGCTGTCCCTTTACTCTGTACTGCTGACTAGCTGTCCCTCTACTCTGTACTGCTGACTAGCTGTCCCTTTACTCTGTACTGCTGACTAGCTGTCCCTCTACTCTGTACTGCTGACTAGCTGTCCCTCTACTCTGTACTGCTGACTAGCTGTCCCTTTACTCTGTACTGCTGACTAGCTGTCCCTTTACTCTGTACTGCTGACTAGCTGTCCCTCTACTCTGTACTGCTGACTAGCTGTCCCTCTACTCTGTACTGCTGACTAGCTGTCCCTCTACTCTGTACTGCTGACTAGCTGTCCCTCTACTCTGTACTGCTGACTAGCTGTCCCTCTACTCTGTACTGCTGACTAGCTGTCCCTCTAGTCTGTACTACTGACTAGCTGTCCCTCTGCTGATGTGGCCCTGCCCCTCTACACAGAACCACTGCAGCTGCTCCCTGTCTGTGGCCCCTCTCAACTCCTCCCAGAGACAGCAGCACTACCACAGACAGACACACACCATTAACCACACAGTTGAGATGCAGCTATTTCGGGTGGATAGCCTTCGCACTGTGACTAGGCTTTGTAAATATAGTTTGTGTGCGTGCATGTGTGTGTGTTGTGTGTCTACTTGTTTGTGTGTGTGTGTCTATACAGCATCCCCTGCAGAAAGAGAGAGACCCAGACAAGGGGTTCTCTGTCTGAGTGCAGCTGCTGTCTCCCCGTTTATTGAGTTAGAATGTATTATTCAGCCATTTTTCTGTGTTATGTCTTCCAGAGCAGGAGAGGGAGATGGAGGGAGGGAGAGAGGGAGAGAGAGAGCAGCCTAGCAACAGCGCAGAGTGCCTATCCATTGGACAGTTCAGTTTGATCTCTGTGAGTGGCTGTTTTTAGCACAGAGCAACAGCCTGTTTTCTGTATCGGTTGTATTGAGGGTTTAAGAGAAGCAAGGTGTTTTTTTTTAGTGTCAGAGGTGATAATGTGGTGCGTGAAATGCAGTGAGTTGGCTGCCTGCCTTAGGTTGTAGGGTCACTGCAGCATTGCTTTAAGAAAGTGTTCATGTGAGAGACAACGGACGGTCAACATGGCTCTCTCTTTATCAAGAGTCACACACACACCCAGACACACACCTCCGTCCTGTTTAAATGTTTCTCTCCAGTCCTCACTAAGGACATATTGATTGTACAACAGTGTAGCTCCACAGACTTCGTTTTTCTCACTTTTACTTATTCACTTTAAAGAACAAGGAAACAAGTTATGTTCCCACTCGTGATATGCCTCTATTCCATCCTTCCCTCCTCTCTCATTCCCCCTCTTTCCTTTCCTCCTCTCTCCTTCCCTCCTCTCGCCTTCCCCCTACCAATGCTGCTAATTTATGGATTTATCTTTTAATGGCCTCCTCACGGCTTCCTCACTGTCCCCTCCATATCTAACATCTTCTCTGCAGTCCTCCTCTCCTACTGCTCCCCCATTAGCCCTGTCTGTCTGGCCAGGCTGACTGTCAACCTGTTGGGGGAAGGGAGGCATTAAACCTTGTAACAATGTCAACCCATTTTGAAATGATGATCATAGTGACTACCACATCTACTTGCTGGTTTAGACTCAGTTACACCGTTTGGAGACGAAATGCATTCAGGAGTCAGAGCTTGTTTGGATGACGTAATTGTCTAGCATGCGGACAGGCATGAGCAGCAGGGCAAGATGGCTGAGAGATTTTTCCCCGTCTGTAGTCCAGATCAAGTTGTTCGTCAGAGAAGTCTAGTCTTTGCTGTAAATGCTTTCTTAGCATGTCTTGTTTAATGTAGATACTACATGTTGTTATCCTTGTATAGGATGAATGCCCATCTCTCCCTCCCTCCCTCTCTCTCTCTCTCTCTCTCTCTCTCTCTCTCTCTCTCTCTCTCTCTCTCTCTCTCTCTCTCTCTCTCTCTCTCTGTCTCTCCTGTGCAGCACAGATGGTACTGTACAAGGAGGGACTTCCTCCCTGTTTTTTAGTGTGTTGCCATGGCTACCTTAGAGGAGGATTTTTCTGACCCAATATATTTTACTTGACATTACTTTTCATTTCTTTCTTCTCTCCTCCTGTCTTTCTGTTTCTCCTCTCCTCCTGTTTCTCCTGTCCTCCTGTCCTCCTGTTTCTCTTCTCCTCCTGTCTTTCTGTTTCTCCTCTCCTCCTGTTTCCCTTCTCCTCCTGTCTTTCTGTTTCTCCTCTCCTCCTGTTTCCCTTCTCCTCCTGTCTTTCTGTTTCCCTTCTCCTCCTGTCCTCCTGTTTCCCTTCTCCTCCTGTCCTCCTGTTTCCCTTCTCCTCCAGTCTTTCTTTTTCCCTTCTCCTCCTGTCCTCCTGTTTCCCTTCTCCTCCTGTCTTTCTGTTTCCCTCTCCTCCTGTCTTTGTTTCCCTTCTCCTCCTGTCTTTCTGTTTCTCCTCTCCTCCTGTCCTCCTGTTTCCCTTCTCCTCCTGTCTTTCTGTTTCCCCCTCTCCTCCAGTCTTTCTTTTTCCCTTCTCCTCCTGTCTTTCTGTTTCTCCTCTCCTCCTGTCTTTGTTTCCCTTCTCCTCCTGTCTTTCTGACTTCTCCTCCTGTTTCCTTCTCCTCCTGTCTTTCTGTTTCCCTCTCTCCTGTCCTGTCCTCCTGTTTCCCTTCTCCTCCTGTCTTTCTGTTTCCCTCTCCTCCTGTCTTTCTTTTTCCCCCTCTCCTCCTGTCCTCCTGTTTCCCTTCTCCTCCTGTCTTTCTGTTTCCCCCTCTCCTCCTGTCTTTCTGTTTCCCCCTCTCCTCCTGTCCTCCTGTTTCCCTTCTCCTCCTGTCTTTCTGTTTCCCTTCTCCTCCTGTCTTTCTGTTTCTCCTCTCCTCCTGTCCTCCTGTTTCACTTCTCCTCCTGTCTTTCTGTTTCCCCTCTCCTCCTGTCTTTCTGTTTCCGCTCTCCTTTTGTTTCCCCTCTCCTCCTGTCTTTCTGTTTCCCCTCTCCTTCTGTTTCCCCTCTCCTCCTGTCTTTCTGTTTCCCCCTCTTCTCCTGTCTTTCTGTTTCCCCCTCACCTCCTGTCCCTGTTTCCTCCTCTCCTCCTGTCCTCCTGTTTCCGTTCTCCTCCTGTCTTTCTGTTTCCTCCTCTCCTCCTGTCTTTCTTTTTCCCTTCTCCTCCTGTCTTTCTGTTTCCCCTCTCCTTTTGTTTCCCCTCTCCTCCTGTCTTTCTGTTTCCCCTCTCCTTCTGTTTCCCCTCTCCTCCTGTCTTTCTGTTTCCCCCTCTTCTCCTGTCTTTCTGTTTCCCCCTCACCTCCTGTCTTTCTGTTTCCTCCTCTCCTCCTGTCCTCCTGTTTCCGTTCTCCTCCTGTCTTTCTGTTTCCTCCTCTCCTCCTGTCTTTCTTTTTCCCTTCTCCTCCTGTCTTTCTGTTTCCCCTCTCCTCCTGTCTTTCTGTTTCCCCTCTCCTTCTGTTTCCCCTCTCCTCCTGTCTTTCTGTTTCCTCCTCTCCTCCTGTCTTTCTGTTTCTCCTCTCCTCCTGTCCTCATGTTCCCTTCTCCTCCTGTCTTTCTGTTTCCCTTCTCCTCCTGTCTTTCTGTTTCCCTTCTCCTCCTGTCTATCTGTTTCCCCCTATCCTCCTGTCTTTCTGTTTCCCTTCTCCTCCTGTCTATCTGTTTCCCTTTTCCTCCTGTCCTCCTGTTTCCTCCTCTCCTCCTGTCTTTCTGTTTCTCCTCTCCTCCTGTCCTCCTGTTTCCCTTCTCCTCCTGTCTTTCTGTTTCCCCCTCTCCTCCTGTCTTTCTGTTTCCCTTCTCGTCCTGTATTTCTGTTTCCCTTCTCCTCCTGTCTTTCTGTTTCCCCCTCTCCTCCTGTCCACCTGTTTCCCTTCTCCTCCTGTCTTTCTGTTTCCCCCTCTCCTCCTGTCCACCTGTTTCCCTTCTCCTCCTGTCTTTCTGTTTCCATTCTCCTCCTGTCTTTCTGTTTCTCCTCACCTCCTGTCCTCCTGTTTCCATTCTCCTCCTGTCTTTCTGTTTCCCCTCTACTCCTGTCCTCCTGTTTCCGTTCTCCTCCTGTCTTTCTGTTTCCCTTCTCCTCCTGTCTTTCTGTTTCCCTTCTCCTCCTGTCTTTCTGTTTCCCCCTTTCCTCCTGTCTTTTCCCCCTCTCCTCCTGTCTTTCTTTTCCCCCTCTCCTCCTGTCTTTCTGTTTCCCCCTCTCCTCCTGTCTTTGTTTCCCCTCTCCTTCTTTTTCCCTCTCCTCCTGTCTTTCTGTTTGCCTCTCCTCCTGTCTTTCTGTTCTCCTCCTGTCTTTCTGTTTCCCCCTCTCCTCCTGTCTTTGTTTCCCCTCTCCTTCTGTTTCCCTCTCTCCTGTCTTTCTGTTTCCTCCTCTCCTCCTGTCTTTCTGTTTCCTCCTCTCCTCCTGTCTTTCTGTTTCCTCCTCTCCTCCTGTCTTTCTGTTTCCTCCTCTCCTCCTGTCTTTCTGTTTCCTCCTCTCCTCCTGTCTTTCTTTTTCCCTTCTCCTCCTGTCTTTCTTTTTCCCCTCTCCTCCTGTCCTCCTGTTTCCGTTCTCCTCCTGTCTTTCTGTTTCCCCCTTTCCTCCTGTCTTTTCCCCCTCTCCTCCTGTCTTTCTTTTCCCCCTCTCCTCCTGTCTTTCTGTTTCCCCTCTCCTTCTTTTTCCCCTCTCCTCCTGTCTTTCTGTTTCCCCCTCTCCTCCTGTCTTTCTGTTCTCCTCCTGTCTTTCTGTTTCCCCCTCTCCTCCTGTCTTTTTTTCCCCTCTCCTTCTGTTTCCCCTCTCCTCCTGTCTTTCTGTTTCCTCCTCTCCTCCTGTCTTTCTGTTTCCTCCTCTCCTCCTGTCTTTCTGTTTCCCCTCTCCTCCTGTCTTTCTTTTCACCCTCTCCTCCTGTCTTTCTGTTTCTCCTGTCCTCCTGTTTCCCTTCTCCTCCTGTCTTTCTGTTTCCCCTCTCCTCCTGTCTTTCTGTTTCCTCCTCTCCTCCTGTCTCTCTGTTTCCTCCTCTCCTCCTGTCTTTCTTTTTCCCCTCTCCTCCTGTCTTTCTGTTTCTCCTGTCCTCCTGTTTCCCTTCTCCTCCTGTCTTTCTGTTTCCCCTCTCCTCCTGTCTTTCTGTTTCCTCCTCTCCTCCTGTCTCTCTGTTTCCTCCTCTCCTCCTGTCTTTCTGTTTCTGCCTCCTCCTGTCCTCTGTTTCCCTTCTCCTCCTGTCTTTCTGTTTCCCTTCTCCTCCTGTCTATCTGTTTCTCCTCTCCTCCTGTCCTCCTGTCAACCCTTCTCCTCCTGTCTTTCTTTTTCCTTCTCCTCCTGTCCTCCTGTTTCTCCTCTCCTCCTGTCTTTCTGTTTCCCTTCTCCTCCTGTCCTCCTCTTTCCCTTCTCCTCCTGTCTTTCTGTTTCCCCTCTCCTCCTGTCTTTCTGTTTCCTCCTCTCCTCCTGTCTCTCTGTTTCCTCCTCTCCTCCTGTCTTTCTGTTTCTCCTCTCCTCCTGTCCTCATGTTTCCCTTCTCCTCCTGTCTTTCTGTTTCCCTTCTCCTCCTGTCTATCTGTTTCTCCTCTCCTCCTGTCCTCCTGTTTCCCTTCTCCTCCTGTCTTTCTTTTTTCCTTCTCCTCCTGTCCTCCTGTTTCTCCTCTCCTCCTGTCTTTCTGTTTCCCTTCTCCTCCTGTCCTCCTGTTTCCCCTCTCCTCCTGTCTTTCTGTTTCCCTTCTCCTCCTGTCTTTGTTTCCCTTCTCCTCCTGTCTTTCTGTTTCTCCTCTCCTCCTGTTTCCCTTCTCCTCCTATCTTTCTGTTTCCCCTCTCCTCCTGTCTTTCTGTTTCCCCTCTCCTCCTGTCTTTCTGTTTCCCCCTTTCCTCCTGTCTTTCTGTTTCCCCTCTCCTCCTGTCCTCCTGTTTCCCTTCTCCTCCTGTCTTTCTGTTTCCCTTCTCCTCCTGTCTTTCTGTTTCTCCTCTCCTCCTGTCCTCCTGTTTCCTTCTCCTCCTGTCTTTCTGTTTCCCTCTCCTCCTGTCTTTCTGTTTTTCCTTTTTGTTTCTCCTCCTGTCTTTCTGTTTCCCCTCTCCTTCTGTTTCCTCTCCTCCTGTCTTTCTGTTTCCCCCTCTCCTCCTGTCTTTCTGTTTCCCCCTCACCTCCTGTCTTTCTGTTTCCCCTCTCCTCCTGTCTTTCTGTTTCCCTTCTCCTCCTGTCTTTCTGTTTCTCCTCTCCTCCTGTCCTCCTGTTTCCTCTCTCCTGTCTTTCTGTCTCCTTCTGTTTCCCTCTCCTCCTGTCTTTCTGTTTCCTCCTCTCCTCCTGTCTTTCTGTTTCCTCCTCTCCTCCTGTCTTTCTGTTTCTCCTCTCCTCCTGTCCTCATGTTCCCTTCTCCTCCTGTCTTTCTGTTTCCCTTCTCCTCCTGTCTTTCTGTTTCCCTTCTCCTCCTGTCTATCTGTTTCCCCCTCTCCTCCTGTCCTCCTGTTTCCCTTCTCCTCCTGTCTTTCTGTTTCCCTTTTCCTCCTGTCCTCCTGTTTCCTCCTCTCCTCCTGTCTTTCTGTTTCTCCTCTCCTCCTGTCCTCATGTTCCCTTCTCCTCCTGTCTTTCTGTTTCCCTTTTCCTCCTGTCTTTCTGTTTCTCCTCTCCTCCTGTCCTCCTGTTTCCCTTCTCCTCCTGTCTTTCTGTTTCCCCCTCTCCTCCTGTCTTTCTGTTTCCCTTCTCGTCCTGTATTTCTGTTTCCCTTCTCCTCCTGTCTTTCTGTTTCCCCCTCTCCTCCTGTCCACCTGTTTCCCTTCTCCTCCTGTCTTTCTGTTTCCATTCTCCTCCTGTCTTTCTGTTTCCATTCTCCTCCTGTCTTTCTGTTTCTCCTCACCTCCTGTCCTCCTGTTTCCATTCTCCTCCTGTCTTTCTGTTTCCCCTCTACTCCTGTCCTCCTGTTTCCGTTCTCCTCCTGTCTTTCTGTTTCCCCCTTTCCTCCTGTCTTTTCACCCTCTCCTCCTGTCTTTCTTTTCCCCCTCTCCTCCTGTCTTTCTGTTTCCCCTCTCCTTCTTTTTCCCCTCTCCTCCTGTCTTTCTGTTTCCCCTCTCCTCCTGTCTTTCTGTTCTCCTCCTGTCTTTCTGTTCCCCCTCTCCTCCTGTCTTTGTTTCCCCTCTCCTTCTTTTTCCCCTCTCCTCCTGTCTTTCTGTTTCCCCCTCTCCTCCTGTCTTTCTGTTCTCCTCCTGTCTTTCTGTTTCCCCCTCTCCTCCTGTCTTTGTTTCCCCTCTCCTTCTGTTTCCCCTATCCTCCTGTCTTTCTGTTTCCCCTCTCCTCCTGTCTTTCTGTTTCCTCCTCTCCTCCTGTCTTTCTGTTTCCTCCTCTCCTCCTGTCTTTCTGTTTCCCCTCTCCTCCTGTCTTTCTTTTCCCCTCTCCTCCTGTCTTTCTTTTTCCCCTCTCCTCCTGTCTTTCTGTTTCTCCTGTCCTCCTGTTTCCCTTCTCCTCCTGTCTTTCTGTTTCCCCTCTCCTCCTGTCTTTCTGTTTCCTCCTCTCCTCCTGTCTCTCTGTTTCCTCCTCTCCTCCTGTCTTTCTGTTTCTCCTCTCCTCCTGTCCTCATGTTTCCCTTCTCCTCCTGTCTTTCTGTTTCCCTTCTCCTCCTGTCTATCTGTTTCTCCTCTCCTCCTGTCCTCCTGTTTCCCTTCTCCTCCTGTCTTTCTTTTTTCCTTCTCCTCCTGTCCTCCTGTTTCTCCTCTCCTCCTGTCTTTCTGTTTCCCTTCTCCTCCTGTCCTCCTGTTTCCCTTCTCCTCCTGTCTTTCTGTTTCCCCTCTCCTCCTGTCTTTCTGTTTCTCCTCTCCTCCTGTCTCTCTGTTTCCTCCTCTCCTCCTGTCTTTCTGTTTCTCCTCTCCTCCTGTCTTTCATGTTTCCCTTCTCCTCCTGTCTTTCTGTTTCCCTTCTCCTCCTGTCTTTCTGTTTCTCCCTCTCCTCCTGTCTTTCTGTTTCCCATCTCCTCCTGTCTTTCTTTTTTCCTTCTCCTCCTGTCCTCCTGTTTCTCCTCTCCTCCTGTCTTTCTGTTTCCCTTCTCCTCCTGTCCTCCTGTTTCCCTTCTCCTCCTGTCTTTCTGTTTCCCTTCTCCTCCTGTCTTTCTGTTTCCCTTCTCCTCCTGTCTTTCTGTTTCCCCTCTCCTCCTGTCTTTCTGTTTCCCCTCTCCTCCTGTCTTTCTGTTTCCCCCTCTCCTCCTGTCTTTCTGTTTCCCCCTCTCCTCCTGTCTCTCTGTTTCCTCCTCTCCTTCTGTCCTCATGTTTCCCTTCTCCTCCTGTCTTTCTGTTTCCCTTCTCCTCTTGTCTTTCTGTTTCCCCTCTCCCCCTGTCCTTCTGTTTCCCTTCTCCTCCTGTCTTTCTTTTCCCCTCTCCTCCTGTCTTTCTGTTTCTCCTCTCCTCCTGTCCTCCTGTTTCCCTTCTCCTCCTGTATCTCTGTTTCCCCTCTCATCCTGTCTTTCTGTTTCTCCTCTCCTCCTGTCCTCCTGTTTCTCCTCTCCTCCTGTCCTCCTGTTTCCCTTCTCCTCCTGTCTTTCTGTTTCCCTTCTCCTCCTGTCTTTCTGTTTCTCCTCTCCTCCTGTCTTTCTGTTTCCCTTCTCCTCCTGTCCTTCTGTTTCCCCTCTCTTCCTGTCTTTCTGTTTCCCCTCTCCTCCTGTCTTTCTGTTCCCCCTCTCCTCCTGTCTTTCTGTTTCCCCCTCTCCTCCTGTCTTTCTGTTTCCTCCTCTCCTCCTGTCTTTCTGTTTCCCTTCTCCTCCTGTCTTTCTGTTTCCCTTCTCCTCCTGTCTTTCTGTTTCTCCTGTCCTCCTGTTTCCGTTCTCCTCCTGTCTTTCTGTTTCCCCCTCTACTCCTGTCTTTCTTTTTCCCTTCTCCTCCTGTCTTTCTTTTCCCCCTCTCCTCCTGTCTTTCTGTTTCCCCTCTCCTTCTGTTTCCCCTCTCCTCCTGTCTTTCTGTTTCCCCCTCTCCTCCTGTCTTTCTGTTTCCTCCTGTCTTTCTGTTTCCCTTCTCCTCCTGTCTTTCTTTTTCCCCCTCTCCTCCTGTCTTTCTGTTTCCCCTCTCCTCCTGTCTTTCTGTTTCCCCCTCTCCTCCTGTCTTTCTGTTTCCTCCTGTCTTTCTGTTTCCCTTCTCCTCCTGTCTTTCTTTTTCCCTTCTCCTCCTGTCTTTCTTTTCCCCCTCTCCTCCTGTCTTTCTGTTTCCTGTCTTTCTGTTTCCCCCTCTCCTCCTGTCTCTCTGTTTCCTCCTCTCGTCCTGTCTTTCTGTTTCCCCCTCTCCTGCTGTCTTTCTGTTTCCCCCTTTCCTGCTGTCTTTCTGTTTCCCCTCTCCTCCTGTCTTTCTGTTTCCCCTCTCCTCCTGTCTTTCTGTTTCCTCCTGTCTTTCTGTTTCCCTTCTCCTCCTGTCTTTCTGTTTCCCCTCTCCTCCTGTCTTTCTGTTTCCTCCTGTCTTTCTGTTTCCTTCTCCTCCTGTCTTTCTGTTTCCCTTCTCCTCCTGTCTTTCTGTTTCTCCTGTCTTTCTGTTTCCCCCCTTCCTGTCCTCCTGTCTTTCTGTCTTTCTGTTTCCCATCTCCTCCTGTCTTTCTGTTTCTCCTCTCCTCCTGTCCTCCTGTTTCTCCTCTCCTCCTGTCCTCCTGTTTCCCTTCTCCTCCTGTCTTTCTGTTTTCCTCTCCTCCTGTCCTCCTGTTTCCCTTCTCCTCCTGTCTTTCTGTTTCCCCTCTCCTCCTGTCTTTCTGTTTCCCCCTCTCCTCCTGTCTCTCTGTTTCCTCCTCTCCTTCTGTCCTCATGTTTCCCTTCTCCTCCTGTCTTTCTGTTTCCCTTCTCCTCTTGTCTTTCTGTTTCCCTTCTCCTCCTGTCTTTCTGTTTCCCTTCTCCTCCTGTCTTTCTGTTTCCCTTCTCCTCCTGTCTTTGTTTCTCCTCTCCTCCTGTCCTCCTGTTTCCCTTCTCCTCATGTCTTTCTGTTTTTCCTCTCCTCCTGTCCTCCTGTTTCCCTTCTCCTCCTGTCCTCCTGTTTCCCTTCTCCTCCTGTCTTTCTGTTTCCCCTCTCCTCCTGTCTTTCTGTTTCCCCCTCTCTTCCTGTCCTCCTGTTTCCCTTCTACTCCTGTCTTTCTTTTTCCCTTCTCGGGAATTATTTGGTCAATAACAAAAGTTTATCTCAATGCTTTGTTATATACCCTTTGTTGGCAATGACAGAGGTCAAACATTTTCTGTAAGTCTTCACAAGTTTTTCTCACACTGTTGCTGGTATTTTGGCCCATTCCTCCATGCAGATCTCCTCTAGAGCAGTGATGTTTTGGGGCTGTTGCTGGGCAACACGGACTTTCAACTCCCTCCAAAGATTTTCTATGGGGTTGAGATCTGGAGACTGGCTAGGCCACTCCAGGACCTTGAAATGCTTCTTACGAAGCCACTTCTTCGTTGCCCGGGCGGTGTGTTTGGGATCATTGTCATGCTGAAAGACCCAGCCACGTTTCATCTTCAATGCCCTTGCTGATGGAAGGAGGTTTTCACTCAAAATCTCACGATACATGGCCCCATTCATTCTTTCCCTTACATGGATCAGTCGTCCTGGTCCCTTTGCAGAAAAACAGCCCCAAAGCATGATGTTTCCACCCCCATGCTTCACAGTAGGTATGGTGTTCTTTGGATGCAACTCAGCATTCTTTGTCCTCCAAACACGATGAGTTGAGTTTTTACCAAAAAGTTGTATTTTGGTTTCATCTGACCATATGACATTCTCCCAATCTTCTTCTGGATCATCCAAATGCCCCTTAGCAAACTTCAGACGGGCCTGGACATGTACTGGCTTAAGCAGGGGGACACGTCTGGCACTGCAGGATTTGAGTCCCTGGCGTCATAGTGTGTTACTGATGATAGGCTTTGTTACTTTGGTCCCAGCTCTCTGCAGGTCATTCACTAGGTCCCCCCATGTGGTTCTGGGATTTTTGCTCACCGTTCTTGTGATCATTTTGATCCCACGGGGTGAGATCTTGCGTGGATCCCCAGATCGAGGGAGATTATCAGTGGTCTTGTATGTCTTCCATTTCCTAATAATTGCTCCCACAGTTGATTTCTTCAAACCAAGCTGCTTACCTATTGCAGATTCAGTCTTCCCAGCCTGGTGCAGGTCTACAATTTTATTTCTGGTGTCCTTTGACAGCTCTTTGGTCTTGGCCATAGTGGAGTTTGGAGTGTGACTGTTTGAGGTTGTGGACATGTGTCTTTTATACTGATAACAAGTTCAAACAGGTGCCATGAATACAGGTAACGAGTGGAAGACAGAGGAGCCTCTTAAAGAAGAAGTTACAGGTCTGTGAGATCCAGAAATCTTGCTTGTTTGTAGGTGACCAAATACTTATTTTCCTCCATAATTTGCAAATAAATTCATTAAAAATCCTACAATGTGATTTTCTGGAATTTTTTTTCTGGAATTTTTTCTCATTTTGTCTGTCATAGTTGAAGTGTACCTATGGTGAAAATTACAGGCCTCTCTCATCTTTTTAAGTGGGAGAACTTGCACAAATGGTGGCTGACTAAATACTTTTTTGCCCCACTGTATATATAATGCTCTGTGAACAACCCTATCGGTGGTAATATACAGTGCATTCAGAAAGTATTCAGACCCCTTTACTTTTTCAACATTTTGTTACGTTACAGCCTTATCCAAGAATTGATTTAATAAAACAAATGCCTCATCAATCTACACACAAAACCCCATAATGAAAAACCAAAAGCAGGTTAAAATAAAATAAATAACATTTACTTAAGAATTCAGACCCTTTGCTATGAGACTCGAAATTAAGCTCTGGTGCATCCTGTTTCCATTGATCATCCTTGAGATGCTTAACCAACTTGATTGGTCCACTTGTGGTAAATTTAATTGTTTGGACATGATTTGGAAAGTCACACACCTGTCTATATAAGGTCCCACATTTGACAGTGCATGTCAGAGCTAAAACTAAACCGAATCAATGTCCGTAGAGCTCCATGACAGCATTGTGTCGAGGCACAGATCTGGGGAAGGGTACCAAGACATTTCTGTAGCATTGAAGTTTCCCAAGAACACAGTGGCCTCCATCATTCTTAAATGAAAGAAGTTTGGAACCACCAAGACTCTTCCTAGAGCTGGCTGGCCAGCCAATCTGACCAATCAGGGGAGAAGGTCATTGGTCTGGGAGTTGACCAAGAACCCAATAGTCACTCTGACAGAGCTGTAGAGTTCCTCTGTGGAGATGGGAGAAACTTCCAGAAGGACTAACATCTCTGTAGCACTCCACCAATCAGGCCTTTATGGTAGAGTGGCATGACAGCCAAAAGACACCTAAAGACTCTCAGACCAAGATTCTCAGAAACAAGATTCTCTGGTCTGATGAAACCAAGATTGAACTCTTTGGCCTGAATGCCAAGCGTAATGTCTGGAGGAAACCTGGCCCCATCCCTAAAGTGAAGCATGGTGGTGGCAGTTTTATTTTACCTTTATTTACTAGGCCAGTCAGTTAAGAAGAAATTCTTATTTTCAATGACAGCCTAGGAACAGTGGGTTAACTGCATGTTCAGGGGCAGAACGACAGATTTGTACCTTGTCAGCTCAGGGGTTTGAACTTGCAACCTTCCGGTTACTAGTCCAACACTCTAACCACTAGGCTACGCTGCCGCCCCACACCTGTAATGCAGTATCATGCTGTGGGGATGTTTTTCAGTGGCAGGGACTGGGAGACTAGTCAGGATCGAGGGAAAGATGAACAGAGCAGATCCTTGTACAGAGAGATCCTTGATAAACAACTGCTTCGATCGAACATCACTGGAGAGACCTAAAAAAAAAGCTGTGCAGCAACACTCCCCATCCAACCTGACAGAGCTTGAGAGGACCTGCACAGAAGAATGTGAGAAACTCCCCAATTACAGGTGTGCCAAGCTTGTGGGGTCTTACCCAAGAAGACTAGAGGCTGTAATCGCTGCCAAATGAGCTTCAACAAAGTACTGAGTAAAGGGTCTGATACTTCGGGGTATTGTGTGTATATTGATGAGGGGGAAAAACGATTTAATACATTTTAGAATAAGGCTGTAACGTAACAAAATTTTAAAAAAGTCAAGGGGTCTGAATGCTTTCCCAATGCGCTGTATATAATGCTCTGTAAAAAAAAAACACCTGGGTGGTGATATAGGAGACAGTGTGACTCTCCTCTTCCTACCCTTCAAGCTGCGTCCTACCAGTCCAGAGCTCACACACACAGACACACACACACACTAGCACTTCCCGTTCAGATGTCCTCTGTGTCCTCATCACAGCGCGACTCCATCCATCACCATTACTGTCTCCCCTCTGTGACATCACTACCTTGCTAGTCCCAATCCCTGCTGGCTGCCTCACTACTGGCCTCCTGGCAGGGAGGGCAGGAGGTGGAGAAGGGCTGGTGGAAGGCAGGGGTGGGGGAGGGGGAGGGGGGTTGGTGGCAGGGAGGCCACGAGGCAAAGTGGGGTTGGTAGGGGGGGGGGGGTTGATTATGACTGGAGCCTGTTTAGAGGTTTAACAGCTCATCTGCAAGGAGGGAGGGAGGGAGGGACAGCTGCTGCCAGCCCAGGAGTTTAATGGGGACTGCAGTTTCCTTCCTTCCTCTTGAGTCTCTGCTTTCACCTGCAGTGTTCCTGCACCAACCACCCTCGTCCCATCCTCCCCTCCTTTTCTCCTCCCATCCTCTACTCCTCCCCCCTCCTCCCATCCTCCACCATTCCCCCTCCTCCTTCCATCCTCCCCTCCTCCACCAACACCCCATGAAGTGTTATTAGATGGGAGGGAGAGGGCACAGCAGAGGACATTTACAATACATTGAATTACATTTAACAACAAGATAAATGGATAATGTTATATATAGGCTTGTTGTAAAGAGGCCAGAAATGAGAGTTTAAGTATTTTAAAGGGGCAATCTACAGTTGCTTTATCCCTTTTGGACAGCTGAATTCATGAAATGTACACATTGATTCTTGAAGATTATAACTTAGAAATGCCTCATGATCTTAGTTCAACTGTCGTACCCCATTAAAACCCAAAATATAAGCTTGTTTCACTCCAATGTTTAATTAAAGAAGTAAATGTAAACAAACATTATATAGCCTTCAAACATGGTTAAAACTATAATTTAGAAGTCATGGATGTCAGTCCTTGCATCCATAGCTTTGTCTATGAATGTGAGAGTGGTTACATTTCTCCAGCCCCATCCTTCAGCTCTTTACAGAAACGAGGGGAGGATGGGACGAGGAGGGCTGGCAGCAGCTGTCTCCAGCCCCATCCTTCAGCTCCCTCCCTCCTTCCAGTCTATGAATGTGAGAGTGGTTACATTTCTCCAGCCCCATCCTTCAGCTCTTTACAGAAACGAGGGGAGGATGGGACGAGGAGGGCTGGCAGCAGCTGTCCCTCCCTCCCTCCTTCCAGTCTATGAATGTGAGAGTGGTTACATTTCTCCAGCCCCATCCTTCAGCTCTTTACAGAAACGAGGGGAGGATGGGACGAGGAGGGCTGGCAGCAGCTGTCCCTCCCTCCCTCCTTCCAGTCTATGAATGTGAGAGTGGTTACATTTCTCCAGCCCCATCCTTCAGCTCTTTACAGAAACGAGTGGGGAGCATGCTTGTTTCAACTGCTGATTGACACTTTAAGAAGGACTTATGAAATTATTGCCCCCACAAACAACATCGCAGGTTATCTATTTTCTATTTTAGAATGTGTAAAAGCATATTTTCAGAGAAGTGCTTAAATAACAGCCTGTTAAGACTAATGATTGTCTATGTATTTAGGCTATAGGCTTACAGAAAATTAGTGTGTACATTGGGCTCCCGACTGGCGCAGTGGTCTAAGGCACTGCATCTCAGTGCTAGAGGTGTCACTACAGACACCCTGGTTTGAGTCCAGGCTCTATCACAACCGGCTGAGATTGGGAATCCCATAGGGCGGCGCACAATTGGCCCAGCATCATCCTGGTTTGGCCGGGGAAGGCTGTCATTGTAAATAAGAATTTGTTCTTCACTGACTTGCAAAACATACAGTCAATAATACAGTAGAACAAAAGAAAACAGAAAGTCTATATACAGTGAGTGCAAATGAGTTAAGTTAAGGAAATACAGTGCCTTGCGAAAGTATTCGGCCCCCTTGAACTTTGCGACCTTTTGCCACATTTCAGGCTTCAAACATAAAGATATAAAACTGTATTTTTTTGTGAAGAATTAACAACAAGTGGGACACAATCATGAAGTGGAACGACATATATTGGATATTTCAAACTTTTTTAACAAATCAAAAACTGAAAAATTGGGCGTGCAAAATTATTCAGCCCCCTTAAGTTAATACTTTGTAGCGCCACCATTTGCTGCGATTACAGCTGTAAGTCGCTTGTGGTATGTCTCTATCAGTTTTGCACATCGAGAGACTGATATTTTTTCCCATTCCTCCTTGCAAAACAGCTCGAGCTCAGTGAGGTTGGATGGAGAGCATTTGTGAACAGCAGTTTTCAGTTCTTTCCACAGATTCTCGATTGGATTCAGGTCTGGACTTTGACTTGGCCATTCTAACACCTGGATATGTTTATTTTTGAACCATTCCATTGTAGATTTTGCTTTATGTTTTAGATCACATATGTCAGAGTCAAGGCCCGCGGGCCACATCCGGCCCGCGAGAAGGTTTTTTACGGCCCCTGGGATGATCTTGATTTATTATTAGAACCGGCCCGCAGACCGCAGCAAGCCGGCAGCCCGCAGATCTTTTACACGCACCAATACTACATTTCCCACAATGCAACGGTGACGCACCGAGCAGTAGGCTGCTTCATTTCAATATTTATTGGCACAGCAGTCGTCAGCATCACAGTAAAATTAACTTTCAGATACCCATCAAAAATGGCAAAACGGAAGGTGGACACTGAGAACCGGGGGTTTCAAACAAGGTGGGAGTCGGAGTATATGTTCACGGAGGTAGCTGGAAAACCTGTGTGTCTTCTGTGTGGAGAAAGTGTGGCGGTACTGAAAGAGTATAATCTGAGACGACATTATGAAACGAAACACGCGGACAAAAACAAGAATATGGACATGGAACAAAGGCTACAAAAGGCAGAGGAATTAAAACGAGGCCTCAAATCTCGACAGGCTCTGTTCAAAAAAGCCAAATCACAAGGCCAGGCTGCTGTCAAGGCCAGTTTTATTTTGGCAGAAGAGATCGCTAAATCAGCCCGGCCATTTACGGAGGGGGATTTCATCAAAAACTGCATGATTAAAGTTTGTGACGAAGTTTGCCCAGAAAAAAGGCAACTCTTTTTAAATGTGAGTCTGAGCAGAAACACCATTGCCGAGAGAGTAGACCAGTTGTCCATCAATCTAAAAGAGCAGCTTGTGAAAAAGGGAAAAGATTTCATTGCATATTCCTTGGCTGTGGATGAGAGCACCGACATTTCTGACATTGCCCAGTTGTCAATTTTCAAATTTGTCTTTTGTGTCTGTTGAAAATTAAAGATTACTGACAGAGCCATAAGAAAATATTGCTTTATTTATCTGATCATATTGGAATATATTTGTTAGGTTTTCAGTAGGTTCAATTAGGTTCACTAGACTATATGCGTCATTTAAAAAATTTTCAATGAACATTCGAACAGTCCGGCCCTCGGCTTGTAGCTAAATTTTTTATTTGGCCCTCCGTCCATTTGACTTTGACACCCCTGTTTTAGATCATTGTCTTGTTGGAAGACAAATCTCCGTCCCAGTCTCAGGTCTTTTGCAGACTCCATCAGGTTTTCTTCCAGAATGGTCCTGTATTTGGCTCCATCCATCTTCCCATCAATTTTAACCATCTTCCCTGTCCCTGCTGAAGAAAAGCAGGCCCAAACCATGATGCTGCCACCACCATGTTTGACAGTGGGTATGGTGTATTCAGGGTGATAAGCTGTGTTGCTTTTACGCCAAACATAACGTTTTGCATTGTTGCCAAAAAGTTCAATTTTGGTTTCATCTGACCAGAGCACCTTCTTCCACATGTTTGGTGTGTCTCCCAGGTGGCTTGTGGCAAACTTTAAACAACACTTTTTATGGATATCTTTAAGAAATGGCTTTCTTCTTGCCACTCTTCCATAAAGGCCAGATTTGTGCAATATACGACTGATTGTTGTCCTATGGACAGAGTCTCCCACCTCAGCTGTAGATCTCTGCAGTTCATCCAGAGTGATCATGGGCCTCTTGGCTGCATCTCTGATCAGTCTTCTCCTTGTATGAGCTGAAAGTTTAGAGGGACGGCCAGGTCTTGGTAGATTTGCAGTGGTCTGATACTCCTTCCATTTCAATATTATCGCTTGCACAGTGCTCCTTGGGATGTTTAAAGCACTCACAAACTTCTACAGATGCACAATCGAGAGCATCCTGGCGGGCTGTATCACCGCCTGGTACGGCAACTGCTCCGCCCTCAACCGTAAGGCTCTCCAGAGGGTAGTGAGGTCTGCACAACGCATCATCGGGGGCAAACTACCTGCCCTCCAGGACACCTACACCACCCGATGTTACAGGAAGGCCATAAAGATCATCAAGGACATCTACCACCCGAGCCACTGCCTGTTCACCCCGCTATCATCCAGAAGGCGAGGTCAGTACAGGTGCATCAAAGCTGGGACCGAGAGACTGAAAAACAGCTTCTATCTCAAGGCCATCAGACTGTTAAACAGCCACCACTAACATTATTGAGTGGCTGCTGCCAACACACTGACACTGACTCAACTCCAGCCACTTTAATAATGGGAATTGATGGGAAATGATGTAAATATATCACTAGCCACTTTAAACAATGCTACCTTATATAATGTTACTTACCCTACATTATTCATCTCATATGCATACGTATATACTGTACTCTATATCATCGACTGCATCCTTATGTAATACATGTATCACTAGCCACTTTAACTATGCCACTTTGTTTACATACTCATCTCATATGTATATACTGTACTCGATACCATCTACTGTATCTTGCCTATGCTGCTCTGTACCATCACTCATTCATATATCCTTATGTACATATTCTTTATCCCCTTACACTGTGTATAAGACAGTAGTTTAGGAATTGTTAGTTAGATTACTTGTTGGTTATTACTGCATTGTCGGAACTAGAAGCACAAGCATTTCGCTACACTCGCATTAACATCTGCTAAGCATGTGTATGTGACAAATAAAATTTGATTGATTGATTGATTGATTGATTGATTGAGCTTGGGAAATCTTTTTGTATCCAAATCCGGCTTTAAACTTCTTCACAACAGTATCTCGGACCTGCCTGGTGTGTTCCTTGTTCTTCATGATGCTCTCTGCGCTTTGAACGGACCTCCGAGACTATCACAGTGCAGGTGCATTTATACGGAGACTTGATTACACAGAGGTGGATTGTATTTATCATCATTAGTCATTTAGGTCAACATTGGATCATTCAGAGATCCTCACTGAACTTCTGGAGAGAGTTTGCTGCACTGAAAGTAAAGGGGCTGAATAATTTTGCACGCCCAATTTTTCAGTTTTTGATTTGTTAAAAAAGTTTGAAATATCCAATAAATGTCGTTCCACTTCATGATTGTGTCCCACTTGTTGTTGATTCTTCACAAAAAAATACAGTTTTATATCTTTATGTTTGAAGCCTGAAATGTGGCAAAAGGTCGCAAAGTTCAAGGGGGCCGAATACTTTCGCAAGACACTGTAAATAGGCCATGGTGGCGAAGTAATTACAATATAGCAGTTAAACACTGGAATGGTAGATCGGCAGAAAATTAATGTGCAGGTAGAGATACTGGGGTGCAAAGGAGCAAAATAAATACCAGTATGGGGATGAGGTAGGTAGATAGATGGGCTGTTTACAGATAGGCTAAGTACAGGTGCAGTGATCTGTAAACTGCTCTGACAGCTGGTGCTTAAAGCTAGTGAGGGAGATGTGAGTCTCCAGCTTCAGAGATTTTTGCAATTTGTTCCAGTCATGGGCAGCAGAGAACTGGAAGGAAAGATGACCAAAGGAGGAATTGGCTTTGGGGGTGACCAGTGAGATATACCTGCTGGAGCGCGTGCTACGAGTGGGTGCTGCTATGGTGACCAGTGAACTGAGATAAGGCGGGGCTTTACCTTTAATGAGGTAACATAGTGGCTTTGCTGGTCTCTGCTCTACTACACAACATGGTGTGGGTGGGCATGCATGTCTCCCTCCCTGAATTAGTCACATGGTTTGAGATATTTGTCCTTTGAAAAGCTGCTTACTTGGTAGACTGCAAACATACCAGATGTTGGATCTTAATTTGACCTCTTTCTGTCGCAGGAGGAAAATAATCCTGCAGGAGGATTTTAATAGCTGAAGAAATATTTAGAATCGCCACCAAGGGGCAGCTGGAAGCAGTGTTTGTATGCAATGCAGTACCATACCTACATTGTAACTCATGTAGGTTACGAGCAGGCTACAGCAAGTCTCATGTTAATTTTTATGTAGATTGTAATAAATGTACATATTTGTAGGGGGTAGATGTACAGTACCAGCCAAGTTTGGACACATACTCATTCCAGGGGTTTTCTTTATTTTTCTATTTTCTACATTGTAGAATAATAGTGAAGACATCAAAACTATGTAATAACGTTTATGGACTCATGTAGTAACCAAAAAAGTGTTCAACAAATTAAAATGTATTTTATATTTTAGATTCTTCAAAGTAGTCCCCCTTTGCATTGATGACAGCTTCGCACACTCTTGGCATGTTTTTCCAGACTGAAAATGTTTTATTGCTTCACAAAGTTCCTCTTCTGTAAATTGGCCTTCACACTGTTCTTTCTGTAAATGTTCTTATTATTAGGAAATCAATACTCACATTTAACACCATTCAGTGGAAATAGAGGAGACTGAAAAACATGCTTAAAATATTTTGCCTCCTCTTTCAAAATAATATTTGGTGAATCAAAATAACTCCATCATTTGTGACAAGTTTCTGTAAATTCTTTTTTGGTAGAATTTCTGTGTTGAAGATTCAAGAAAAAATGTCATTTTCCCCCATTTTCCATCCAATTCGCTGTATTTTTGTAATACATTACACTTGATCGTTCTTGAATAAGTACCTCCACTTCTTTTTGTTTTTCTTCTAACCTATTTTGTGCCTCTATAGTACAGTTTCCTTTCCCATCTACCAGCTCTGTTACTTCCTCCATTTCCTTTATTAGTCTAATCCCCTTTGACCGAGACTGCTTTTGTTTTAATTATGAGTATTGTATTGAATGGCCTCTAAAAGTACATTTGAAAGTGTCCCATACAATAAGGGGTCTGCTGTACCTATGTTGTAAAAAAAAAAGTCAATTCTGAATTATTTTGTCTTAGTTAAGAAAAAGATATCATCCAATAGGCTTTCCCCGTCCACGTGGACATTCTGTAAGAGTTATATGGAGGCCAATTAGATGGTGGTCCGATCGCATTCAGGCTCCTATTAATGCTTTTTAAAACTTTTGATGCCAGCAAGAATGAGACTAGGGGTAATCAAGACGGCTAGCTTGATGAAGCCTCCTCCATATACATCTCACTAGGTCAGGGTTTTTCAGCCTCCATGTATCCACTAGTTCTAATGTATCCATGATCTTTGTAATCTCCTTAAGTGCTTGAGGGTGATAGTTTGTAGAATGATTTCCTTTACGATCCACTGAGGTACTTCAAATCCTATTATAATCTCCCACTGTAATAATAGATTATTTGGTTGCTTGTGAGCTCAATAGATTATTATATTTTTGAAAAGTGTAGATCGACAGATCTGTTTTTGGTCCAATAGTATATTTAAAATAATCCATCTTCCTTGTTGATCTGTTTGCACAGTTTGCACAATCACCCCTTTTGAGTTTCTTTGCCCATGACAAAAAATATATTTCTCCCTCCCAGTCCTTTTTCCACCCAACCTCATCTAGATTTGTAGAATGAGTTTCCTGTAAGCAATAGATATTGCAATTATAACTTTCTATACTTATTTTCCCACTTACCATAATGATACCCATGTTTCAATTATACTTACTACAAACAATGTTTGTAAACTTACCATTAAAAAGCACCATGATGATTAAGTGTCCGTATAGCTGTAGCTGTACCATAATATTTGCACTGGTGAGCATACTGTAGCTGCAACTTTGTAAACCTCCAATTGTCCTAATATTCCACCCACTAAAACCTACCCCCGAATAACCAAATAACATGGTGTCACGTTCTGACCTTAGTTCCTTTGTTTTTGTCTTTATTTTAGTGGGTCAGGGCGTGAGTTGGGGTGGGCAGTCTAAGTTTGTTTTTCTATGTTGGTTTCTGTGTTCGGCCTAGTATGGTTCTCAATCAGAGGCAGGTGTCGTTAGTCGTCCCTGATTGAGAATCATACTTAGGTAGCCTTTTTCCACATGTGTTTCGTGGGTGTTTATTTTCTGTCTTTGTGTATGTTGCCAGACAGGACTGTTTCGGTTTTCGTTCGTTCACTTTATTAATTTTTGTATTTCAGTGTTCAGTTTGATTCATTAAATATTACATCATGAACACTTACCACGCTGCAAATTGGTCCTCTGATCCTTCTCGCTACTCCTCCTCTGAAGAGGAGGACGAGATCCTTTACACATGGAAAAAAGTAACAAAAAAGTAATAGAGTAACAATAATAGGTAATATAAATAATAACAACACAATCTTATACATGCATTCTCATATTATAAAGTCCTAGCAAGTCTGTAAGCATGTCAGCCCAGCCTGCTCAGTTCATTGGATTCAGTTGTTCATAAAAAATCAAATTAAAATAATTTAAAAAGAAGAGAAAACAACCTAAATATATCAGAAGACCAGTCCCTTTTTTATGTCCATTACATTCAAGACATATTTCATATAGTCCTCATTATATCCTGTTGTATTCTGACAAAAAGGAAGAAGGAAAGAGGAACATAGATTCTAACGGCTTCAAGTAATAATGTGTCTTAGGCATCACATTATATCCTGTTGTATCATGCCATGGCTGTGCCAGAGCCGACCGCAAGCCAAACCCAAGGACTACCTTATGGGAAGGCATACTCAATTTCAACTGACAATCGTTTCCGACACAGCCACGGCACGACAGCCAAGAACAGTACTGACAATCCAGAGCGAATAAACCTGTAAAACCCACCCTCTCTCCACCCTTATTCCAGGGTTGTTGCTCTATCACCTTGGCTGTTTTACACCTAGGCCTATATCATTAGGAACAAGAATATAAAAGGCAGCATAAATAGCTTATATTGAAATATATAATATACTTTTCTCTCGCTTAGAGAAGTGCTTCCATAAGCCAATTACTGTATTAGTTCTACCGTTAACTTGAATTACTTTATCCCAGTGTTAACCAGCCCACACACACTAGAGACAACCACCCTGTTGTCAATACCTAATCCATCCATTTGCCGGTGTGTATCGGATGAATAATCATATAATTTACATTTTATATTGAGATTTATTTTTTTAATGTAAAAGGGTAATGCCAATTCTTTTAGGATTGTATAGGCCTATTCCAATAGGAAACCTGGGCAGGTTTATAATTATATAATGCTATATCCTATATAATACATCTATTCATATTTATTAAGTTTTATCTTTAAAGCTAATCATTCCGATTCACATCAGCGAACAAGGGCCACACTTATATAACAGCTTTTAAGTCATAATACACCCAACTTCTACAATGAGGACATATCATATTCAACAACAAAAAACTACCCTGGTATTTCTAATGCACAGTCTTCAAATTAAATACATGAATGAATCATAAAGAAAAACCAGGTCAACCTTACCCATCCTCGCCTTCCCTTAAATCAAAACCTGATATTACGTCCATATAGCCCAAAGTTCCATAATGCCTTAATAGAAAAAGGATAAGTTCATCATACCCATTCTGCATTACCATAAATCCAACCTTATTTTAAGTCCACATAGTCCACGATTCCATTAATGCATACATAAAAACAAAAATAAAGTTGTTCATGCAACAACAACAAAAAAATGTAAAAAATCTATGATTCCATATTTGTACTGTAAATATGTAACCGGGACCACTTCAACAGGAGGTAGCTACACTCACAGCCACGTTGTAATCCTCCAGTCCTTGAACAAATATGTAACCGGGACCACTTCAACAGGAGGTAGCTACACTCACAGCCACGTTGTAATCCTCCAGTCCTTGAACAAATATGTAACCAGGAGGGACCACTTCAACAGGAGGTAGCTACACTCACAGCCACGTTGTAATCCTCCAGTCCTTGAACAAATATGTAACCGGGACCACTTCAACAGGAGGTAGCTACACTCACAGCCACGTTGTAATCCTCCAGTCCTTGAACAAATATGTAACCGGGACCACTTCAACAGGAGGTAGCTACACTCACAGCCACGTTGTAATCTTCCAGTCCTTGAACAAATATGTAACCGGGACCACTTCAACAGGAGGTAGCTACACTCACAGCCACGTTGTAATCCTCCAGTCCTTGAACAAATATGTAACCGGGACCACTTCAACAGGAGGTAGCTACACTCACAGCCACGTTGTAATCTTCCAGTCCTTGAACAAATATGTAACCGGGACCACTTCAACAGGAGGTAGCTACACTCACAGCCACGTTGTAATCCTCCAGTCCTTGAACAAATATGTAACCGGGACCACTTCAACAGGAGGTAGCTACACTCACAGCCACCAGTCCTTGAACAAATATTGTCAACAGGAATCTTCCAGTCCTTGAACAAATATGTAACCGGGACCACTTCAACAGGAGGTAGCTACACTCACAGCCACGTTGTAATCTTCCAGTCCTTGAACAAATATGTAACCGGGACCACTTCAACAGGAGGTAGCTACACTCACAGCCACGTTGTAATCCTCCAGTCCTTGAACAAATATGTAACCGGGACCACATCAACAGGAGGTAGCTACACTCACAGCCACGTTGTAATCTTCCAGTCCTTGAACAAATATGTAACCGGGACCACTTCAACAGGAGGTAGCTACACTCACAGCCACGTTGTAATCTTCCAGTCCTTGAACAAATATGTAACCGGGACCACTTCGACAGGAGGTAGCTCACAGCCACACTCTTGAACAGACCCACGTTGTAATCTTCCAGTCCTTGAACAAATATGTAACCGGGACCACTTCGACCGGAGGTAGCTACACTCACAGCCACGTTGTAATCTTCCAGTCCTCGAACAAATATGTAACCGGGACCACTTCAACAGGAGGTAGCTACACTCACAACCACGTTGTAATCTTCCAGTCCTTGAACAAATATGTAACCTTGAACAAATATGGACCACTTCAACAGGAGGTAGCTACACTCACAGCCACGTTGTAATCTTCCAGTCCTTGAACAAATATGTAACCAGCCACGGACCACTTCAACAGGAGGTAGCTACACTCACAGCCACGTTGTAATCTTCCAGTCCTTGAACAAATATGTAACCGGGACCACTTCAACAGGAGGTAGCTACACTCACAGCCACGTTGTAATCTTCCAGTCCTTGAACAAATATGTAACCGGGACCACTTCAACAGGAGGTAGCTACACTCACAGCCACGTTGTAATCTTCCAGTCCTTGAACAAATATGTAACCGGGACCACATCAACAGGAGGTAGCTACACTCACAGCCACGTTGTAATCTTCCAGTCCTTGAACAAATATGTAACCGGGACCACTTCAACAGGAGGTAGCTACACTCACAGCCATGTTGTAATCTTCCAGTCCTTGAACATTTGATTATTTACACATTTATCGACCACTAGACGAGCATTCTGCTACTCTGTTCGGAGCCTTTTGAAAGGGGGGTACAGGGGCACATCGTCTCTCCACTTTTTCAAGAGGAAATTGTTCATTAATAGAGAATGGGGTGTTCTTCAATTCCCTACCCTGTTGTAACAAGGCAATTTTCATTTTGTAGTGGGTTAGCATAGCTACGATTGGACGGGTCCTTCCCTCTGCTCTGCCACCAAAACGGTGAGCTCTTTGAAAATCAATTGTTTCCACCTGTTCGTCCGTCATTTTGAGATTACGTTTCATGAACACCTTGACTTTTTCCTCCGTTGACTGATTTTTGTTTTCATCCTCCTTTATTCCCATTATAACAATATTATTTATCATCCTTCTGCACTTTAGATAAAGTAATTCAGTTTTCATTATCATACCGTAGCCTCTCTGTCATGTCTTTTAGGGAGTCCAGGGTTTTCAATATCTTATTTTCCGCTCGTATTTCTTCCATCATATTATTACTGTAATCCATTCCTGTTTTTAAGGCCTCAACCTCCCCCAGTAGGCCAGGCAATAGAGCCAGTTTTTTAAACTGCTTGCTCATGCTTGTAAGCAATGCTCTTTCTTCTGGAGACAGTTATAAAAACGTCCCCCTCCAATGTTAAGTTTGGAATTTTAGACAATGACTTTACTCCCGTTTCACTAGCAGAACTCGAAGAAAGGTCTTTTGTTGTTCGCTTCGATGTATCCGTTTCTTTTTCAAGCATATCATAATGCTGATCAATAAATAGTTCCAGATTCTCTATATTATCCAGAATGTTTGTTTCGCAGTTATCATCTCATCCTCAATTTTTGTGATTAATTCATGGGACAAGCTGTGCCTACCACATCATCACCCTCTTACATAATTCATAGTTTTCTCTGTGCTTGCTAGAGCATTGTGAATTGCCATAGTGCAGTGGTCTAAGCAGCACACTCCATGAGTGCTGGGCGATCTAGTGACCAGCATGAGCCTACATTTTTTTAAATATTTGTTTTTATTGAACTAGGCAAGTCAGTTAAGAACAATTTCATATTTACAATGACGCCGGGCCAATTGTGCACTGCCCTATGGGAGCCCATTAGACTTGGGAGCCCATTAGACCCACAAGTTAATCATTTTCAAGAAGTAAAAAGAATACACTGAGCATTTACATATCAAAGACAACTGTCTTAGCTCAACTAAATCGTCTTTGGATAGGCTCAAATGCATAAACATCAAATCATATCAAATCAAATTTGATTTGTCACATGCACAAATACAACAGTGAAATGCTTACTTACAAGCCCCTAACCAACAATGCAGTTTCAAGAAAAACAAGTGTAAAGAATAGATAAGTAAGAAATCGAATAAAAAATCAAAATAGGTTTTGTCGTGCCCTCTTCACGACTGTCTTGGTGTGCTTGGACCATGTTAGTTTGTTGGTGTGGACACCAAGGCACTCAACCTGCTCCACTACAGTCCTGTCGATGAGAATGGGGACGTGCTTGGTCCTTGGTTGCATCATCTGTGGATCTGTTGGTGCGGTATGCAAATTGGAGTGGGTCTAGCATTTCTGGGATAATGGTGTTGATGTGAGCCATGACCAGCCTTTCAAAGCATTTCATGTCTACAGACGTGAGTGCTATAGGTCGGTAGTTATTTAGGCAGGTTACCTTAGTGTTCTTGGGCACAGGGACTATGGTGGTCTGCTTGAAACATGTTGGTATTACAGACTCGGTCATAGACAGGTTGAAAATGTCAGTGAAGACACTTGCAGTTGGTCAGCACATGCTCGGAGTACACGTCCTGGTAATCCGTCAAGCCCTGCGGCCTTGTGAATGTTGACCTGTTTGAAGGTCTGAACTCACATCGGCTACGGAGAGCGTGATCACACAGTCGTCTGGAATCAGCTGGTGCTCTCATGCATGTTTCAGTGTTACTTGCCTCGAAGCGAACACAGAAGTTATTTAGCTTGTCTGGTAGGCTCGTGTCACTGGGCAGCTCTCGGCTGTGCTTCCCTTTGTAGTCTGTAATAGTTTGTAAGCCCTGCCACATCCGACAAGCTTCGGAGCCGGTGTAGTATGAATCGATCTTAATCCTGTATTGACGCTTTGCCTGTTTGATAGTTCGTCGGAGGGCATAGCAGGATTTCTTATAAGCTTAAGGGTTAGAGTCTATCTATTTGAATGCAGCAGCTCTACCGTTTAGCTCAGTGCGAATGTTGCCTGTAATCCATGGCTTCTGGTTAGGGTATGTACGTTTCAGTCACTGTGGGGACGGCGTCCTCGATGCACTTATTGACAAATCCATTGACTGATGTGGTGTACTCCTCAATGTCATCGGAAGAATCCCGGAACATATTCCAGTCTGTGCTACCAATGCAGTCCAGCAATTTATTGACCGAGTCACTGGTTCTTCCTGCTTCAAATTTGGCTTGTAAGCAGGAATCAGGAGGATAGAATTATGGTCAGATTTGCCAAATGGAGGGCGAGGGAGAGCTTTGTATGCTTCTCTGTATGTGGAGTAAAGGTGGTCTAGATTTTTTTTCCCCACTGGTTGCACATTTAACATGCTGGTAGAAATGAGGTAAGACTGATTTAAGTTTCCCTGCATTAAAGTCCCCGGCCACTAGGAGCGCCACCTCTGGATGAGCGTTTTCCTTTTTGCTTATGGCAGTATACAGCTCATTGAGCGTGGTTTTAGTGCCAGCATCGGTCTGTGGTGGTATGTAGACAATTACAAAAAATACAGTTGAAAACTCTCTAGGTAGATAGTGTGGTCTACAGCCTATCATGAGATACTCTACCTCAGGCGAGAAAAACCTTGAGACTTCCTTAGATATTGTGCCCCAGCTGATGTTCACATATATACATAGGCCCCCGCCCCGTGTCTTACCAGAGGCTGCTGTTCTGTACTGCCGATGGAGTGTATAACCCCACCAGCTGTATGTTCTTAATGTTCCTGACTCAGCAGGAAAATTCTCTGCGACAAAAAAGTGATCTAGTTAAGATCCGACATCCGCACTAGGTATATGGCTATAAGGTCTGGCCTGATTTAGGACCAGGGTGAGATTGTAGCATGTGTTTTCTTTACCCTGGATCTGCTCCAAATTGTATGCATAGAGCTCTGGTCAAAAGTAGTGCACTACTTAGGGAATAGGGTGTCAATTAGGACACCCTATTCCCCTGAGTGTAACCTTTGTCAGCATGGTACCACGAACATAACTGTGTAAAGGTGAAAATAGTGAAACCTGGCAGACACACAACAGGTGCTATTTCAATAACACTTAATTTGTCAATTAAAAAAAAAAATCCTTGAATACCTGGGTACATAGTGTAATTGTTACTAACATTTTAATTTGGTTCAGAGATAGTACTATGTCAATTAAGAGGTAGAATTAAACAGTAATTTCATTCCCTGCACTTTTTTCTCTCAATGTCCTTAATACTCCCAGTTGGGATATATTACAAAATAAAACACTCCAAATTAAGTTCTATGTTGGTGTTAATTACCTTGCATGTACTGTCTCTTATGACTTACTATCACTGCCTATATCACTATCTACTGTGTGATATTCAGTGAGGGATTTTCTATCTCAAAATGGGCTTTACTGAATTTCTACTTTATCCCATGTTTGAGCATTTACACCTCAAGTAATGCACTTCACTTCAAGGGTGAGTATCCCAAATGGCACCCTATTACTTATACTGTATACTGCAAGCCCTATGTGCCCTGGTCAGAAGTAGTACACTATATAGAGAATAGGGTGCATTTGGGATGTACCCCATGTGATAGAGCTTGAACAGCTTTTCCTCCTAAATGACATGGAGGTCTACATCTTGTTGTCTTTATGGCTGTCCTGTCAGGGGAACCCCAGAGTGATTGATCCCCCAATCACATTACTCTCATCTTCCTGTCACTCCGGTTCATCTCTCCTAAATCTAAATAGCTAAGAGATGCCGCAATTCATCAGCTACGATGCACCACAACTCAGCCGCTCTCTCTTCTCTCCCCCTCCCCAGGGACGCTGCACGCGTGACAACTGTAAGTACCTGCACCCCCCTCCCCACCTCAAGACCCAGCTGGAGATCAACGGGAGAAACAACCTGATCCAGCAGAAGACAGCAGCGGCCATGTTGGCCCAACAGATGCAGTTCATGCTGCCAGGAGCCCAGTTGCAGCCCATAGTGAATAGCCCACACTACACAGTGAGTACTTCATGTATAGTCCATAGTATGTAGCCCACACTACACAGTGAGTACTTCATGTATAGTGCATAGTATGTAGCCCACACTACACAGTGAGTACTTCATGTATAGTCCATACTATGTAGCCCACACTACACAGTGAGTACTTCATGTATAGTCCATACTATGTAGCCCACACTACACAGTGAGTACTTCATGTATAGTCCATACTATGTAGCCCACACTACACAGTGAGTACTTCATGTATAGTCCATACTATGTAGCCCACACCAAACCATCCTCATTATTTAGTCAACACATTCGATTTACACTTTTATATTTCTCCATTTATCTACAGTTTGAACCATGGCTGTTCACAGGCTGTTTCTCTGTCTGATCTCCCCTCATGTCCTCCCTCTCTCCACCTCTCCTTCTCTCTCAGACTACGTTCCCTATGACTCCCAGTATGTCGTCCCTGGCCACCAGTCCCAGTATGGCGTTCAGCCCGTATCTGAGCCACATGGGGCCAGGGATGGGCCTGATGCCTGAGCTGCTACACCAGGCCCCCCTGCTGGTCCCAGGGAGCCCCACCAGCCTCCAGGTCATGGGCAACAGCAGCTCCCAGCAGAAACACATGCGGACAGACAAGCTGGAGGTATGTGTTGTGAGTGTTTGTGTCTTTGCAGTAGCCCTGTCAGTAGCAGAGAAATAGAATGATAGAATATAATAGAATCATTCTTGTTCTGTGGTCCTTCTCTGACTGTGCCCCCCCCCCCCAATCCTAACACCACCCAGGTATGTCGTGAGTTCCAGAGGGGTAACTGCACGCGGGGCGAGGGCGACTGCCGCTATGCCCACCCTATGGAGGCAGCAATGGTGGACGGCAGTGAAAACTCAGTCATCGTCTGTATGGACTACATCAAGGGCCGCTGCTCCAGGGACAAATGCAAGTACTTCCACCCCCCTGCCCACCTGCAGGCAAGGATTAAGGCCGCCCAGCACCAGGCCAGCCAAACCGCCAACGCCATGGTGAGTCATGGTAAACACTACTGATGGGTTAAATATTGATACAGTTGCATATCGCAATATTATTTTGGTCAATATCATATAAATACTTTTAATTTAAGTGTTGTTTTTTTTGGGGGGGGGGGGGGGGGGGGTTGTATATAGCGTAAGCTACTGCTAGTCGGCTGTACCCGAGCCAAAACTCTGGTATTTTTTGTCCTATATCTTGTTCTCCATCTTATTTTTAAATAGGCAGGGCTAGCTAAAGGCAAGCAATACTGAAGCATGCATGAGAGCACCAGCTGTTCCGGACGACTATGTGATAGTGCTCTCGGTAACCGATGTGAGGAAGACCTTCAAACAGGTTAACATTCACAACGCCGCTAGGCCAGAAGGATTACCAGGGTGTGTACACAAAGCATTGCGCGCACCAACTGGCAAGTGTCTTCACTGACATTTTCAACCTCTCCCTGACCGTGTCTGTAATACTTGCATAGTCCCGGTGTCCAAGGAAGCGAAGGTAACCTGCCTAAATGATTACAGCCATGTCGCACTCACGTCGGTAGCCATGAAGTGCTTGGAGTGGAGCGGGTCAAGAGTTTCAAGTTCCTTGGTGTCCACATCACCAACAAACTATCATGGTCCAAACACACCAAGACAGTCGTGAAGAGGGCATGACAACACCCCCCATCACTGAGGCCAAGCTTCCTGCCATCCAGAACCTGTATACTAGGCAGTGTCAGAGGAAAGCCACAAAAATGGTCAAAACTCCAGTCACCCAAGTCATAGACTGGTCTCTCTGCTACCGCACAGCAAGCGGTACCGGAGCGCAAAAGTCTAGGACCAAAAGGCTCCTTAACAGCTTCTACCCCCAAGCCAGAAGACTGCTGAACAATTCATCCATTTCACCACCAGACTATTTACATTGACCTCCCCTCGCTGTTTATTATCTATGCGTAGTCACTTCACCCCTACCTACATGTACCTCGACTAACCTTCTACCCCCACATTGACTCGGTACTTGTAACCTCTGTATATAGCCTCGTTATTGTTATTTTTTGTGTTACTTTTTTAAATAATTCTTTACTTTAGTTTATTTGGTAAATATTTTCTTAACTATTTCTTGAACTGCACTGTTGGTTAAGGGCCTGTAAGTAAGCATTTCACGGTAAGGTCTACACTTCGGCGCATGTTACAAATAAAGTTAGATTTAATTTTATTTGAATTTCAGACGCATCTTTGGTCTGCATTGGTTCTTTGTAATCTGCAGAGACTGAGATAATATTTCACGTGTTTAAAATGTTCTGCAGTTGGGTATGTATTTACTGTTGCTAAGCAGGATAAGGGCAGCACACCACTAGCACATTACCCACCAGAGATGAAAGAATGTCTTTTCTTGCTGTATAGTGTGTGAGAAGTGTTTTTTTCTGGAGGCTGGGGCAGCATCCCAAATGGCACCCTATTTCCTATATAGTGCACTACTTTTGACCAGAATCCTCTGGGCCTATGTATCTTCTGTCATATAAGAAGGCAACAGGAGTTCAATCTGATAGGATGAACAACAGAAAACAGACTGTCTGCATTGCAGGTGTATAAAAACACAATAGAGAGAGAGTGGGAGGGAGTGAGACAAAGAAAGATGTGGAGAGGGAAGGAAAATATAGATTTTTTTAAAGCATTATGGGCTTTTTCTCTTGTTCATCTGCATTTGTTGGTCCTCTGGTCTGCTTCTAGGGGTTGATTGTCTGTCAGGTTTTACTCCCGTCAGGTTATATCATCATTCTCCTTTGTAATCCTTCATCTTTTTGCTTCTCTGTGGGTTGTTTCATTCAACTTCACCTTCATCTATTCCCATTATGCATCACGCATCACACCTCTCTCTCTCTCGCTCTCTCTCTCTCTCTGACCTCACCCCAATTTCCACTGGTTTACTGTCTGTCATTTGCTTGATCCTCATTGGTTGGCTGTCATCGTGTGCTCACTGCTTGTTGTGCTAACCCTGCCCCCAGCCTGTGGTATTTTTACCTTTTTATCACTATCTTTTCTGATTTCACTTTTATGTGTGTATCTTCCATTTCTGTCCGATGGTGCGTCATATTTTCCATCAGAAAATTGATTCTAGTCTGACAGCCCTGTTTTGCTATGGTTGGTCTGAGGGATTTCTGATACAGTAGCATCCTCTATAGGTGGGGAACTACCAGCAAGGGCAGTGATGCTGTTCAAGCCTCAGAATGGGTTTCATGTTAGGGCAGTAGGCTGTTTCAGAGTAGTTTGACACGAAAGGTTTTTATGTAATTCAAAGTACATGCAGTTGAAGTCGGAAGTTTACATACAGCTTAGCCAAATACATTTAAACTCAGTTTTTCACAATTTCTGACATTTAATCCTAGTACAAATTCCCTGTATTATGTCAGTTAGGATCACCACTTTATTTTAAGAATGTGAAATGTCAGAATAATAGTAGAGAGAATGATTTATTTCAGCTTTTATTTCTTTCATCACATTCCCAGTGGGTCAGACGTTTACATACACTCAGTATTTGGTAGCATTGTCTTTAAATTATTTAACTTGGGTCAAATGTTTCGGGGAGCCTTCTACAAGCTTCCCACAATAAGTTGGGTGAATTTTGGCCCATTCCCCCTGACAGAGCAGGTGTAACTGAGTCATGTTTATAGGCCTCCTTGCTCGCACACACATTTTCAGTTCTGCCCACAAATTGTCTATAGGATTGAGGTCAGGGCTTTGTAATGGCCACTCCAATACCTCGACTTTGTTGTCCTTAAGCCATTTTGCCACAACTTTGGAAGTATGCTTGGGGTCATTGTCCATTTGGAAGACCCATTTGCGACCAAGCTTTAACTTCCTGACTGATGTCTGAGATGTTGCTTCAATATATCCACATCATTTTCCTCCTTGTGATGCCATTTATTTTGTGAAGTGCACCAGTCTCTCCTGCAGCAAAGCACCCCCACAACATGATGCTGCTTCACGGTTTGGATGGTGCTCTTCGGCTAGCAAGCCTCCCACATTTTTCTTCCAAACATAACGATGGTCATTATGGCCTAACAGTTCTATTTTTGTTTCATCAGACCAGAGGATATTTCTACAAAAAGTACTATCTTTGTCCCTGTATGCAGTTACGAACCGTAGTCTGGCTTTTTTATGGCGGTTTTGGAGCAGTGGCTTCTTCCTTGCTGAGTGGCCTTTCAGGTTATGTCGATGTAGGACTCGTTTTACTATGGATATACAGTGGGGCAAAACGGTATTTAGTCAGCCACCAATTGTGCAAGTTCTCCCACTTAAAAATATGAGAGAGGCCTGTAATTTTCATCATAGGTACACTTCAACTATGACAGACAAAATTAGAAAAAAAATCCATAAAGTCTCATTGTAGGATTTTTAATAACCTCTTGATACTCCCCATCCTGGATCCGGGATCGTGAATAAAGTCTCAGGCTCATTAGCATAACGCAACGTTAACGATTTCTGAAAATCGCAAATAAAATGAAAATAATGCGCCTGCTCTCAAGCTTAGCCTTTTCTTAACAACACTGTCATCTCAGCTTTTCAAAATATGCTTTTGAACCATAGCAAATCAATCATTTGTGTAAGAGTATTGCAAGCTAGCTTAGCATTTTGAGTAGCATTTAGCACGCAACATTTTCACAAAAAACAGATAACCAAATAAATAAAATAATTTACCTTTGAAGAGCTTTGGATGTTTTCAATGAGGAGACTCTCAGTTACATAGCAAATGTTCAGTTTTTCCTGAAAGAATCTTTGTGTAGGAGAAATCGCTCCGTTTTGTACATCACATTTGGCTACCGAAACGAAACGGAAATTCAGTCACCAAAACGTCAAACTTTTTCCAAATTAACTCCATAATATCGACCGAAACATGGCAAACGTTGTTTAGAATCAATCCTCAAGGTGTTTTTTCACATATCTCTTCATTGATATGCAGTTCGTGGAAGCCTGCTTTCCCCTCAGAATCGCATGGAAAAATACCAGCAGCTGAAAAAGACGCACCAATTTCGACGGAGGACACCGGGCGGACACCTGGAAAATGTAGTCATATGTGTAATTATATGCATAGTCGAGCATCTTTTTGTGACAAAATATCTTGTTTAAAACGGGAACGTTTTTCATCCAAAAATGAAATTGCGCCCCCAGAGTTTCAAGAGGTTAATGAATTTATTTGCAAATTATGGTGGAAAATAAGTATTTGGTCAGTCACAAAAGCTTATCTCAATACTTTGTTATATACCCTTTGTTGGCAATGACAGAGGTCAAATGTTTTCTGGAAGTCTTCACAAGATTTTCACACAAGGTTGCTGTTATTTTGGCCCATTCCTCCATGCAGATCTCCTCTAGAGCAGTGATGTTTTGGGGCTGTTGCTGGGCAACACGGACTTTCAACTCCCTCCAAAGATATACCTCTAATTGACTCAAATTATGTCAATTAGCCTATCGGAAGCTTCTAAAGCCATGACATCATTTTCTGGAATTTTCCAAGTTGTTTAAAGGCACAGTCAACTTAGTGTATGTAAACTTCTGACCCACTGGAATTGTGATACAGTGAATTATAAGTGAAATAATCTGTCTGTAAACAATTGTTGGAAAAAAATACTTGTGTCATGCACAAAGTAGATGTCCAAACTGACTTGCCAAAACTATAGTTTGTTAACAAGAGATGTGTAGAGTGGTTGAAAAACAAGTTTTAATGACTCCAACCTAAGTGTACGTAAACTTCCGGCTTCAACCGTAGATGCATTGTACTTGCACAATTTCTGAGCCCAACTGCTGACACTCTCACTTTCTCTCTCTCTCTCTCTCTCTCTCTCTCTCTCTCTCTCTCTCTCTCTCTCTCTCTCTCTCTCTCTCTCTCTCTCTCTCTCTCTCTCTCTCTCTCTCTCCCTCTCCCCCCTTTTCTACTTCCCCAGGCCCTGCCCCATGGGGCAATGCAACAGCTACCAAAGAGGCCCACCTTAGAGAAGAGTAACGGGGGTGGTGCTGTGTTCAACCCCAGCATGTTCCACTATCAGCAGGCCCTGGCTAACATGCAGCTGCAGCAGCCAGCCTTTATCCACCCTGGTGAGTCTAGTCTACTCTTGTCAAATAGAATAATTTGGCATTCCTTTTAAAAAGTAAGTAGACTGAATTATTCATTCAATTAAGTTGGACGAACTTATCTATCCTGAGTCTGATTTAGATAGGTGAACTAAGTGTACTGGGGAGGGCTAGCTAGGCCAGTCAGACTGACACAGGGGAGGGCTAGCTAGGCCGGACAGACTGACACAGGGGAGGGCTAGCTAGGCCAGACAGACTGACACAGGGGGGGGCAAGCTAGGCCAGTCAGACTGACACAGGGGAGGGCTAGCTAGGCCGGACAGACTGACACAGGGGAGGGCTAGCTAGGCCGGACAGACTGACACAGGGGGGGCTAGCTAGGCCGGACAGACTGACACAGGGGGCTAGCTAGGCCGGACAGACTGACACAGGGGGGGAGGCCGGGCTGACACAGCTAGGCCAGACAGACTGACACAGGGGAGGGCTAGCTAGGCCAGACAGACTGACACAGTGGGGGGGGGCTAGCTAGGCCAGACAGACTGACACAGGGGAGGGCAAGCTAGGCCAGACAGACTGACACAGGGAAGGGCTAGCTAGGCCAGACAGACTGACACGGGGCAGGGCTAGCTATGCCAGACAGACTGACATAGGGGAGGGCAAGCTAGGCCAGACAGACTGACACAGGGCTAGCTAGGCCAGACAGACTGACATGGCAGCTTCACACTGTACTGTCATCTGGGGGACAAGTTAACTGCCAACGGTCTAAATAAGGACTGCACATGGAAACAGACAGAAGAAAGGACACAGCAGAATGTCAAACATTAGTACTACAGCATATTACTATGAACATATTGTTATGTCAAACATTAGTACTACAGCATATTACTATGAACATATTGTTATGTCAAACATTAGTACTACAACATATTACTATGAACCTATTGTTATGTCAAACATTAGTACTACAACATATTACTATGAACATATTACTCAGGAGTACTGATACACATACCAGTGGATGTCTATTTGATAGAGGGGATGTGTTATGGTATAGAATATATTGTAGGGACATGAGAGAAGAAAGCGGGTTCCTTGTGAGTATTGAGGAACTCTCTCTCTGTGCTGAGTGTTTACAATGTCCTGTCTGGGATAGAGCTTATTGGGTGTACTCTGTCCTGTCTGGGATAGAGCTTATTGGGTGTACTCTGTCCTGTCTGGGATAGGGCTTATTGGGTGTACTCTGTCCTGTCTGGGATAGAGCTTCTGGCCTTCTGTCTGGGATAGAGCTTCTGGCCTTCTGTCTGGGATAGAGCTTATTGGGTGTACTCTGTCCTGTCTGGGATAGAGCTTATTGGGTGTACTCTGTCCTTCTGTCTGGGATAGAGCTTCTGTCCTTCTGTCTGGGATAGGGCTTATTGGGTTACTCTGTCCTCCTGTCTGGGATAGAGCCTTTGTCTGGGATAGTACTCTGTCTTCTGTCTGGGATAGGCTTATTGGGTGTACTCTGTCCTCCTGTCTGGGAATCTGGAATAGGGCTTATTGGGTGTACTCTGTCCTTCTGTCTGGGATAGAGCTTTGTTGGGTGTACTCTGTCCTTCTGTCTGGGATAGGGCTTATTGGGTGTACTCTGTCCTTCTGTCTGGAATAGGGCTTATTGGGTGTACTCTGTCCTTCTGTCTGGAATAGAGCTTATTGGGTGTACTCTGTCCTTCTGTCAGGGATAGAGCTTATTGGGTGTACTCTGTCCTTCTGTCTGGGATAGAGCTTATTGGGTGTACTCTGTCCTTCTGTCTGGAATAGGGCTTATTGGGTGTACTCTGTCCTTCTGTCTGGGATAGGGCTTATTGGGTGTACTCTGTCCTTCTGTCTGGGATAGGGCTTATTGGGTGTACTCTGTCCTGTCTGGGATAGAGCTTCTGGCCTTCTGTCTGGGATAGGGCTTATTGGGTGTACTCTGTCCTTCTGTCTGGGATAGAGCTTCTGGCCTTCTGTCTGGGATAATTCTTATTGGGTGTACTCTGTCCTGTCTGGGATAGGGCTTATTGGGTGTACTCTGTCCTTCTGTCAGGGTTAGAGCTTATTGGGTGTACTCTGTCCTTCTGTCTGGGATAGGGCTTATTGGGTGTACTCTGTCCTTCTGTCTGGAATAGGGCTTATTGGGTTACTCTGTCCTGTCTGGGATAGAGCTTATTGGGTGTACTCTGTCCTTCTGTCTGGGATAGAGCTTATTGGGTGTACTCTGTCCTTCTGTCTGGGATAGAGCTTATTGGGTGTACTCTGTCCTTCTGTCTGGGATAGAGCTTATTGGGTGTACTCTGTCCTTCTGTCAGGGATAGAGCTTATTGGGTGTACTCTGTCCTTCTGTCTGGAATAGGGCTTATTGGGTGTACTCTGTCCTTCTGTCTGGGATAGAGCTTATTGGGTGTACTCTGTCCTTCTGTCTGGGATAGAGCTTATTGGGTGTACTCTGTCCTTCTGTCAGGGATAGGGCTTATTGGGTGTACTCTGTCCTTCTGTCTGGGATAGAGCTTATCCGGTGTACTCTGTCCTTCTGTCAGGGATAGAGCTTATTGGGTGTACTCTGTCCTTCTGTCAGTGATAGAGCTTATTGGGTGTACTCTGTCCTTCTGTCTGGAATAGAGCTTATTGGGTGTACTCTGTCCTTCTGTCAGGGATAGAGCTTATTGGGTGTACTCTGTCCTTCTGTCAGGGATAGAGCTTATTGGGTGTACTCTGTCCTTCTGTCTGGGATAATTCTTATTGGGTGTACTCTGTCCTTCTGTCTGGGATAGAGCTTATTGGGTGTACTCTGTCCTGTCTGGGATAGAGCTTATTGGGTGTACTCTGTCCTTCTGTCTGGGATAATTCTTATTGGGTGTACTCTGTCCTTCTGTCTGGGATAGGGCTTATTGGGTGTACTCTGTCCTTCTGTCTGGGATAATTCTTATTGGGTGTACTCTGTCCTTCTGTCTGGGATAATGCTTATTGGGTGTACTCTGTCCTTCTGTCAGGGATAGAGCTTATTGGGTGTACTCTGTCCTTCTGTCTGGGATAGAGCTTATTGGGTGTACTCTGTCCTTCTGTCTGGGATAGAGCTTATTGGGTGTACTCTGTCCTTCTGTCTGGGATAGAGCTTATTGGGTGTACTCTGTCCTTCTGTCTGGGATAGAGCTTATTGGGTGTACTCTGTCCTGTCTGGGATAGAGCTTATTGGGTGTACTCTGTCCTTCTGTCTGGGATAGAGCTTATTGGGTGTACTCTGTCCTTCTGTCTGGGATAGAGCTTATTGGGTGTACTCTGTCCTTCTGTCAGGGATAGAGCTTATTGGGTGTACTCTGTCCTTCTGTCAGGGATAGAGCTTATTGGGTGTACTCTGTCCTTCTGTCAGGGATAGAGCTTATTGGGTGTACTCTGTCCTTCTGTCTGGGATAGAGCTTATTGTGTGTACTCTGTCCTTCTGTCAGGGATAGAGCTTATTGGGTGTACTCTGTCCTTCTGTCTGGGATAGAGCTTATTGGGTGTACTCTGTCCTTCCCTCCTACTCTCACTCTATTTTTCTCTCCTTCTTTCTCCCTCTCTGTCCCCTGCACTCTGTGTCTTTGTCCCATGCTTAACTGGTGCCCTGCTATCACGCACAAATACTGGCACAATCTGCTCTAGGTGGCCTAAAGTATGCAGCAACAGCACCCAGCACACTCTGGGAGAGAATGTATAGATCTCTGACTGATCCACTCCTCCACTTTCCTCAGCTGTTCCATCATCAGGTCTATATTGCTATTAAAGTATCACAATAACAATTGATATGCCATATCCATCCAAACTTAACAGCAATGAGCAATTGAACACTATTAATGCTCTCTGCATCCTATGCCCTCCACTGCTCTGTTCCCGTGTTCTGTGTTCTGTCTGTCTGCCTTTAAGCCTCCATGTTGTCTCTGCTGTGTTCTAGTTGACTGTGACAGGTTATATTAGCCATTATTTACACGCTGTTCTTGTGGCTTGCACTAACCTGAATGTTGTTTTTGTCTTGTCCTGTTGTCTGTCGTCACTCTCTCTGTGTCAATCACTCCTCCCCTTTTGCTCCCCTCCTCCATCCTCTCATCACCTCCTTCTGTTGTCCCCATCTTCCTTCCCCTCATCCCCCTCTCTCCCCATCTCTGCATGCTGTGGCAGGCTCAGTCCTGTGCATGGCGCCATCAGGAGGCATGGGTAGGTCGGCTCGGTCACTCACTGCTGCTGGGGGCTTGGAAGAGGTGTGGGGACTGTGGTTGGCCAGATAGCTAGGAGAGAGGGGGGTTGGTAGTGGATGGACTCTGTAATTGGCCAGAAAGCTAGGAGAGAGGGGGTTTGGTAGTAGTAGGACTCTGTGGTTGGCCAGATAGCTAGGAGAGAGGGGGGTTGGTAGTGGATGGACTCTGTAATTGGCCAGATAGCTAGGAGAGAGGGGGTTTGGTAGTAGATGGACTCTGTGGATGGCCAGATAGCTAGGAGGAGGGGGGGGGTTCGTGGTAGATGGACTATGTGGTTGGCCAGATAGCTAGGAGAGAGGGGGGTTGGTAGTAGATGGACTCTGTGGTTGGCCGGATAGCTAGGAGGAGGGGGGGGGGGGGTGGTAGATGGACTATGGGTTGGCCAGATAGCTAAGAGATGGACTGGTAGATGGGTTGGCCAGATAGCTAGGAGGAGGGGGGTTCATGCTAGATGGACTATGTGGTTGGCCAGATAGCTAGTAGAGAGGGGCTTTGGTAGTAGATGGACTATGTGGTTGGCCAGATAGCTAGGAGGGGGGGGGGTTCGTGGTAGATGGACTATGTGGTTGGCCAGATAGCTAGGTGGATGGGGGATTTGTGGTAGATGGACTATGTGGTTGGCCAGAGAGCTAGGAGAGAGGGGCTTTGGTAGTAGATGGACTATGTGGTTGGCCAGATAGCTAGGAGGAGGGGGGTTGTGGTAGATGGACTCTGTGGTTGGCCAGATAGCTAGGAGGAGGGGGGATTTGTGGTAGATGGACTATGTGGTTGGCCAGATAGCTAGGAGAGAGGGGGTTTGGTAGTAGATGGACTATGTGGTTGGCCAGATAGCTAGGAGAGAGGGGGGGTTGTGGTAGATGGACTATGTGGTTGGCCAGATAGCTAGGAGGAGGAGGGGGGGTTCGTGGTAGATGGACTATGAGGTTGGCCAGATAGCTAGGAGAGAGGGGCTTTGGTAGTAGATGGACTATGTGGTTGGCCAGATAGCTAGTTAGGAGGGGGGTTCGTGGTAGATGGACTATGTGGTTGGCCAGATAGCTAGGAGGAGGGGGGGTTCGTGGTAGATGGACTATGTGGTTGGCCAGATAGCTAGGAGGAGGGGGGGTTCGTGGTATGTGGACTATGTGGTTGGCCAGATAGCTAGGAGAGAGGGGGTTTGGTAGTAGATGGACTCTGTGGTTGGCCAGATAGCTAGGAGAGAGGGGAAGAATGATCAGCAACACGTCCTCTGAAGATAGTGGATGTAGTTCTCAGATTGTAGTTTAGTAGTTCTAGTTGTAGTAGATTCTAGAATCATAGTTAAGTTCCAGACCCCAACACCAAGAACCTTGGAGGATATGACTGTAGATATTAGTCATTTTGGAGCCTTCATGTTGTCCCACTGGTGTCTGCCTGTCCTCTGTCTGCCTGCCTGTCTGCCTGTCTGCCTGTCTGCCTGCCTGTCTGCCTGCCTACCTGTCTGCCTGTCTACCTGTCTGCCTGTCTGCCTGTCTGTCTGCCTGTCTGCCTGTCTGCCTGTCTGTCTGTCTGTCTGTCTGTCTGTCTGTCTGTCTGTCTGTCTGTCTGTCTGTCTGTGTACCTGCCGCTGTGCTTGCACTTGTCACCCCACTTTAATTTCTGATACAAAAAAAACAACTTATTTCAACATTTTAGTTGTGTATTATTAGAGTTTGCTAGAGTGTGTGTGTGTCTCTCTATGTCAGCTCAGATATCTCAGTTCCAGCCTAGTCAGTATGAGGTTGCTGGTCTCCCAGGTTGTGTCCAGAATAGCACCCTATTATAAATATATAGTGCACTACTTTTGACCTCTGGGCTCTGGTCAAAAGTAGTGCACTATGTAGAAAATAGGGTGCCATTTAGGATTCAGTTTAAGCCTGCTGCCCCGTCTCTTGTAGGGCTTATGAAAGGGCCGGCCCCGCTAGCAGTGGATGGCCATTGGGAGAGGCGGGACTGGAGCAGCTGCAGGCACCCCCACAGCCGCCTCTTGTCAGCGCCTGGATTCACTGGTGAGGGGAATCCACAGCTGGTCTCCCCCTCTACCTGACCCTCTAACTCCCCCTTTCCTCTACCTCCCTCTCTGCCTAGCCTTCTATCCCCCCCTCCACCTCCCTCTCTACCCCCCTCCACCCTCCCTCCCTCTACCTACCTGACCTCCCCCTCTACCTAGACCCCCCTCTACCTCCCCTCTACCTGACCCACTACCCCCCTTATCTCCCTCCTCCCTGACCCTCTATCCTTCTACCTAGCCCCTCTCTCCTCTACCTCCCTCTCTACCAGACCTTCTACCTTCCACTCTACCTCCCCCTCTACCTCCCTCTCTACCTGACCCTCTACCTCCCCCCCTGCCTAGCCTTTCACCTTCCCTCTACTCCCCCTCTACTTGACCCTCTATCTCCCTCTCTACCTGACCCACTACCTCCCTCTCTACCTCTCCCTCTACCTCCCTCTACCTCCCTCTACCTGACCCTCTAACCCCCTACCTAGCCTTCTCCCCTCTACCTCCCCTCTACCTGACCCTCTACCTTCCCCTCTACCTCCCCCTCTACCTAGCCTTCTACTTCCCCCTCTACCTCCCTCTCTACCTGACCCTCTACCTCCCCCTCTACCTGACCCTCTATCTCCCTCTCTACCTGACCCTCTACCTCCCTCTCTACCTTCCCCTCTACCTTCCCCTCTACCTCTCTACCTCCCCCCCTCTACCTCTCTACCTGACCCTCTAACTCCCCCTGCCTACCGGACCCTCTACCTCCCCCTCTACCTTCCACCTCCCCCCTACCTCCCTCTACCTGACCCCCTCTACCTAGACCCTTCTATCCCCTCTACCTGAGCCTCTACCTCCCCCTCTACCTACCTCCCTCTCCTCCCCTGACCTCCCCCTACCTGACCCCTCCCCCTCTACCTGACCCTCTATCTCCCTCTCTACCTGACCCTCTACCTTCCTCTCTACCTGACCATCTACATGACCCTCTACCTCCCCTCTACCTCCCTCTCTACCTGACATCCCCCTCTGCCTAGCCCTACACCCCCCTACCTGCCTAGCCTTCTACCTGACCCCTCCTCCACCTCCCTCTCCCTGACCCTCTACTCCCCCTCTTCCCTACCCCCTCTACCTGACCCTCTAACTCCCCCCTTCCTCTACCTCCCTCTCTACCTGACCCTCTACCTCCCCCCCTGCCAAGCCTTCTACCTCCCCCTCTACCTGACCCTCTACCTCCCCCTCTACCTCCCTCTCTACCTGACCCTCTACATCCCCCTCTGCCTAGCCTTCTACACCCCCCTCTACCTCCTTCTCTACCTCCCCCTTTATCTCCCTCTCTACCTGACCCTCTACCTAGCCTTCTACCTCCCCTCTACCTCCCTCTCTACCTGACCCTCTAACTCCCCTCTTCCTCTACCTCCCTCTCTACCTGACGCTCTACCTCCCCCTCTGCCTAGCCTTCTACCCCCCCTCTACCTCCTTCTCTACCTGACCCTTTACCTCCCCCTCTGCCTAGCCTTCTACCTCCCTCTCTTCCTGACTCTCTATCCCCCCCCCTCTCTACCTGACCCTCTACATCCCCCCCCTCTACCTACCTCCCCTCTACCTGCCCTTCATCTCCTTCTACTGACCCCTCTCTACCTTCCCCTCTACCTCCACCTCTACCTCACCCTTCACCTAGCCTTCGACCCCCCCTCTACCCCCCCTCTACCTCCCTCTCTACCTGACCCACTACATCCCTCTCTATCTAGCCTTCTACCCCCCCTCTACCTCCCTCTCTACCTGACCCACTACATCCCTCTCTATCTAGCCTTCTACCCCCCCCTCTACCTCCCTCTCTACCTGACCCTCTACATCTCTCTATCTAGCCTTCTACCTCCCCCTCTGCCTCCCTCTCTACCTGACCCTCTACTCCCCCTATCTAGCCATTTTCCTCTCCTCGACCTCCCCCTCTACCTCCCTCTCTACCTGACCCCTTACCTCCACCTTCACTTTCCACTCTACCTTCCCTCTACCTACTATAGCTGTATTTGATAAACTCTACCCTCTCTAACTCTGAGTGCATCGCTATAATATTTCCTTCTCCTGAAGTGCACACTGGTTCACCTGACATAGGAAGGTCCAGCTGACAGACCCCTGAGTCTCTCCGTACAGTAAGACTTAGGCTATGTCCCAATTATCTCTCCTTCCTCCAAAAGTGTGGACTTGTTCACTTCCTTCAACTGATTTGAAAGGAAATGACTGGTGTAAGAAATATGGTGGAAATTCCAACTAGCCAATGCCTCCACCAATCCAATTATTTTATATCTATGGAAGTAGTGAACCAGTGCACAGGGCAGGCTCAGCAGCCTTGAAACGGATACTCTTTCTGCATCTAGTGGAAGGTAGCTCCTCTTACTGTATCTATGGGAAGGTAGCTCCTCTTACTGAATCTATGGGAAGGTAGCTCCTCTTACTGTATCTATGGGAAGGTAGCTCCTCTTACTGTATCTATGGGCTCCTCTTACTGTATCTATGGGAAGGTAGCTCCTCTTACTGAATCTATGGGAAGGTAGCTCCTCTTACTGTATCTATGGGAAGGTAGCTCCTCTTACTGTATCTATGGGAAGGTAGCTCCTCTTACTGAATCTATGGGAAGGTAGCTCCTCTTACTGAATCTATGGGAAGGTAGCTCCTCTTACTGTATCTATGGGAAGGTAGCTCCTCTTACTGAATCTATGGGAAGGTAGCTCCTCTTACTGAATCTATGGGAAGGTAGCTCCTCTTACTGTATCTATGGGAAGGTAGCTCCTCTTACTGTATCTATGGGAAGGTAGCTCCTCTTACTGTATCTAGGGGAAGGTAGCTCCTCTTACTGTATCTAGGGGAAGGTAGCTCCTCTTAGCTCCTCTTACTGAATCTATGGGAAGGTAGCTCCCTACTGTATCTATGGGAAGGTAGCTCCTCTTACTGTATCTATGGGAAGGTAGCTCCTCTTACTATCTATGGGAAGGTAGCTCCTCTTACTGAATCTATGGGAAGGTAGCTCCTCTTACTGTATCTATGGGAAGGTAGCTCCTCTTACTGTATCTATGGGAAGGTAGCTCCTCTTACTGAATCTATGGGAAGGTAGCTCTTACTGAATCTATGGGAGGTAGCTCCTCTTACTGTATCTATGGGAAGGTAGCTCCTCTTACTGTATCTACTGAATCTATGGGAAGGTGTATCTATGGGAAGATAGCTTACTGAATCTATGGGAACTCTATCTATGGGGGGTGAATCTATGGGAAGGTAGCTCCTTCTTACTGTATCTATCTACGGGAAGGTAGCTCCTCTTACTGTATTTAGGGGAAGTTGCTCCTCTTACTGTATCTGGTGGAGTTGGCTCCTCTTACTGTATTTAGGGGAAGGTAGCTCCTCTTACTGCATCTACGGGGAGGTAGCTCCTCTTACTGTATCTAGGGGAAGGTAGCTCTCTCTTACTGTATCTTGGGGAAGGTAGCTCCTCTTACTGTATCTAGGGGAAGGTAGCTCCTCTTACTGTATCTAGGGGAAGGTAGCTCCTCTTACTGTATCTAGGGGAAGGTAGCTCCTCTTACTGTATCTACTGTATCTAGGGGAAGGTAGCTCCTCTTACTGTATTTAGGGGGAAGGTAGCTCCTTCTTACTAGGAGAAGGTAGCTCCTCTTACTCTTTCTTGGGGGAGGTAGCTCCTCTTACTGTATCTATTGGGGGGTAATTCCTCTTACTGTATCTAGGGGGGGTAGCTCCTCTTACTGTATCTAGGGGAAGTTAGCTCCTCTTACTGTATCTAGGGGGAGGGAGCTCCTCTTACTGTATCTAGGGGAAGTTAGCTCCTCTTACTGTATCTAGGGGGATCTGGGGGAAGGTGTATTTAGGGGAAGGTAGCTCCTCTTACTGTTTCTAGGGGGATGTACCTCCTCTTACTGTATCTAAGAGGATCTAGTGGAAGGTGTATCTATGGGAAGGTAGCTACTCTTACTCTATCTAGGGGGAAGGTACTGTATCTCTTAAAGGTGTATCTAGGGGAAGATAGCTACTCTTATCTAGCTCCTCTTACTGGGTATCTGGGGAAGTTGCTCCTCTTACTGTATCTGGGGAAGGGCTCCTCTTACTGTATCTAGGTAGCTCCTCTTACTGTATCTAGGGGGAGGTAGCTCCTCTTCCTATATCTCGGTGAAGGTAGCTCCTCTTACTGTATCTAGGGGGAGGTAGCTCCTCTTACTGTATCTAGGGGGGGTAGCTCCTCTTACTGTATCTAGCGAAAGGTGTATCTAGGGGAAGATAGCTACTCTTACTCTATCTAGGGGTGTTAGCTCCTCTTACTGTATCTACGGGAAGGTAGCTCCTCTTACTGTATCTGGTGGAGTTGGCTCCTCTTACTGTATTTAGGGGAAGGTAGCTCCTCTTACTCTTTCTTGGGGGAGGTAGCTCCTCTTACTGTATCTATTGGGGGGTAATTCCTCTTACTGTATCTAGGGGGGTAGCTCCTCTTACTGTATCTAGGGGAAGGTAGCTCCTCTTACTGTATCTAGCGGGAGGTAGCTCCTCTTAGTGTATCTAGGGGAAGGTAGCTCCTCTTACTGTATCTAGGGGGTGGTAGCTCCTCTTACTGTATCTACGGGAAGGTAGCTCCTCTTACTGTATCTAGGGGAAGGTAGCTTCTCTTACTGTATCTTGGGGAAGGTAGCTCCTCTTCCTGCATCTAGCGGGAGGTAGCTCCTCTTACTGTCCCTAGGGGAAGGTAGCTCCTCTTACTGTGTCTAGGGGGAAGTTGCTCCTCTTACTGTATCTAGGGGGTGGTAGCTCCTCTTACTGTCCCTAGGGGAAGGTAGCTCCTCTTACTGTATCTAGTGAAAGGTGTATCTAGGGGAAGGTAGCTCCTCTTACTGTATCTAGGGGGAAGGTAGCTCCTCTTACTGTGTCTAGGGGGAAGTTGCTCCTCTTACTGTATCTAGGGAAAGGTCCTCTTACTGTATCTAGGGGGAGGTAGCTCCTCTTACTGTATTTAGGGGAAAGTAGCTCATCTTACTGTATCTAGGGGAAGGTAGTTCCTCTTACTCTATCTAGGGGAGGTAGCTCTCACTGTAAAATCACTGAAAGGTAGGTCCTCTTACTGTATCTAGCGGGAGGTAGGTCCTCTTACTGTATCTAGCGGGAGGTAGGTCCTCTTACTGTATCTAGGGGGAGGTAGGTCCTCTTACTGTATCTAGCGGGAGGTAGCTCCTCTTACTGTATTTAGGGGAAAGTAGCTCATCTTACTGTATCTAGGGGAAGGTAGTTCCTCTTACTCTATCTAGGGGGAGGTAGCTCTCACTGTAAAATCAGAAAGTGTGTGTGTGTGTGTGTGTGCGTGTGTGCGTGTGTGTGCGTGCATGTCAGTGTTTGTGCTTTTCTATAAGCTGTTTCTGTTTTTTATGCATGTCCCACCCGGTATTTTTTTTTCATCCATACCCTTCTGCATTTAACATGATGATGCTGATTTCTACACATTCGGCCTGTATACCTGTCTGTTGCATTTGTTTCGGATGTATTCATTCCCTTTTTGAAGCAGCACGTGATGCATCACACTCCCACAGAATTGTTGGAAAGTAGTGCACCCAAAGGGAATAGGGTGCCATTTGGGACGCAAACTATCTGACCTTTCACCTTAATGAAATCATAATGTCAGTCAGGAGGGAGATGGTGACTTTGTCCCAAACAGCACCCTGTTCTCTTTATGGAACACTACTTTTGACCACGACCCTTAGCCTTCTGTGTACACACTGCTATCTCCTTCCCATCTACAGGCTAACCTATTTGATTATTTTTAAAATATTTCCTCAACATATTAATGTGATTCAGTTATGTGATAAGGATGATAAATGAGTGTCATATTATATTAGCTAATGCCTTTGCGTTTTTGTGTGAGTCTGTGGTTCACAGAAATAGTATTTTGCTTCTTTTTTCTGTTATTCATTTGCTCCCTCCCTACACATGTACTCCCTCCATCTGAATACAATCATCAGATGCCTTAGTCTGATTCGATTGTATGAAATAGGATTTTTGACATATTTTGTTAACGACTTTTAGATTTGAGACAATATTGAATATTGTTCATCAGTTTTAACATAGTTGCTTCTCCTTTAATTGGAATAAGTCATGTCATTTAATTTTTCTCTTATTTCATTTGCATGTCTTGGTTCGTGTTGAAACCCCTCACCCCCTGGCAATGTCGTCACATGACTTCTTGCCATGACTTTTACTCCTCTTCCACATTTCGCCATGGTAACCATAACATCCCCCCCTCCCCCCACCCATCCCCCCTGTCTCTCGTCCAACTCGCCTGAATAAAAGTACCCATGATGCACGGTGCCACCACCTCCACTGTTTCGTCGGCCTCGACCCCAGTCACCAATGTTCCTTTCGCAGAATCAGCCTCCTCCAATCAGGTTTGTCCCTTCATTTTGGGTTCTCTCTTTGGTTTCTATCTGTATGGTGTCAGGTCTTTGGCCATTAAGACTCCCATTTTTTATAATTTAATATACATACATACTGTATGTGTTTCACATTTCACTTTTTTTCAGTCACGTTTTAATGTGACACACTGAAAGTAGATTTTTTGGGGTGGATTCTGTTGCATTTGGGTCTAGTGTTAAGCCATCTGTGTCACTCTATCTGTCAAATAAAATACATTTTTATTTGTCACATGCTTCAGAAACAGCAGGTGTAGACTAACAGTTAAATGCTTACTTACAGGCCCTTCCCAAAAATACAGAGAATTTTTTGTTACTGAAATAGTAGAAAAGTAAAACACGTAATAATATAATTAATAATAAATATACAATGAGTAACGATAACTTGACTATATACACGGGGTACCAGCTCCAAGACAATGTTCAGGGGTACAAGGTAATTGAGGTAGATACAGTATGTACATATAGGTAGGGTTAAAGTGACAGAAAATAAATAGTAGCAGCAGCGTATGTGAAAAAAGTTAGTGGAAAAAGGGTCAATGCACATAGTTAAACAGTTAACCAAATAGCTATCCGGACTAACTATTTAGCAGTCTTATGGTTTCGGTGTAGAAGCTGTTTAATGTCCTGTTGGTTCCAGACTTGGTGCATCAGTACCTCTTGTCATGCAGTAGCAGAGTGAACAGTCTAGGACTTGGCTGGAGTCTTTGACCATTTTTAAGGCCTTCCTCTGACACCGCTTAGTATAGACAACCTGGATTTCCTGTTGATGTGAGCCATGACCAGCCTTTTAAAGCCCCATAGCACTCAGATGTGAGTGCTATGGGGCGATAGTCATTTAGACAGGTTATCTTGGCTTTCTTGGTCATAGGAAATATGATGGTCTGCTTGAAACATGTAGTTATTATAAACGGGGTCAGGGAGAGGTTGAAAATGTCAGTGAAGACACTTGCCAGCTGTTCAGCGCATGCTCGGAGTACGCATCCCAGTAATCAGTCTGGCCCTGCGGCCTTGTGAATGTTAACCTGTTTAAAGGTCTTACTCACAGTGGCTACAGAGAGTGTGATCACACAGTCGTCCGGAGCAGCTGGTGCGCTCATGCATGGTTCAGTGTGGCTTTCCTCGAAGCGAGTATTGAAGGCATTTAGCTCTTCTGGTAGGCTCATGCCACTGGGCAGCTCGCGTCTGTGTTTCCCCTTGTAATCTGGGATAGTTTGCAAGCCCTGCCAAATCCAACAAGCGTCAGCTGGTGTCGTAGGATTCGATCTTAGTCCTATACTGATGCTTTGCCTATTCGATGGTTCCTCAGGTAGAGTAAAGCGGTTTCTTATAAGCGTCCAAAATATTGTCCCGCTCCTTGAAAGCGGCAGCTCTACCATTTACCATTCTGGTTGGGACATGTACGTATGGTCACTGTGGGGATGACGTCATCCATGTACTTAATAATGAAGCCGGTGGTTAATGTGGTAATCTCCTCAATGCCATTAGATGAATCCTGGAACATATTCCAACCTGTGCTAGGAAAACAGTCCTGTAGCTTAGCATCCACTGCATCGGACCACTTCCGTATTAAGCAAGTCACTGTTTGAGGTTTTGCTTGTAAGCAGGAATCAGAAGGATAGAGTTATGGTCAGATTTTCCAAATGGAGGGGGCAAGGGAGAGCTTTGTATGCATTTATATGTGTGGAGTAAAGGTGATCTAAAGTTTTTTCACGTGTAGTTGCACAGGTGACATACTGGTAGAAATGAGGTAAAACCATTTAAGTTATTCCTGCATTAAAATACCTGCTACTTGGAGCGTCGCTTCTGGATGAGCATTTTCTTGTTTGCTTATGGCCCTAAACAGCTCGTTGAGTGCGGTCATAGTGCCAGCATCGGTTTGTGGTGGTAAATAGACAGCTACGAAAAATATAGATGAAAACTCTCTTGGTGAATAGTATGGTCTACAGCTTATCATGAGGTATTATAACTCAAGCATGCAGAACCTCAAGACTTCCTAATATTAGAGCTTGCGCACCAACTGTTGTTAACAAAGAGACACACACCTCCCCCCTTGAGCTTACCCAACTGCTGTTCTGTCCTGATGATGCATAGAAAAAACAATTAGATGTACAGTGCATTCGGAAAGTATTCAGACCCCGTGACATTTTCCAAAATTTATTATGTTACAGCCTTATTCTAAATTATATTCAACTGTTTTTTCCCCTCATCAATCTACACACAATAACCCATAATGGAAACGCAAAAACAGGTTTAAATATATATATTTTAAAAAACGAAAATATCACATTTACATAAGCACATTTGGCAGCGATTACAGGCACACCTGTATTTGGGGAGTTTATCCCATTCTTCTCTGCAGATCCTTTCAAGCTCTGTCAGGTTGGATGGGTTGCGTCGCTGCACAGCTATTTTCAGGTCTCTCCAGAGATCTTTGATATGGTTCAAGTCTGTGCTCTGGCCGGTCAAGGAAATTCAGAGACTTGTCCCGAAGCCACTCCTGCGTTGTCTTGGCTGTATACTTAGGGTCATTGTCCCATTGGAAGGTAAACCTTCGCCCCCAGTCTGAGGTACTGAGTGCTCTGGAGCAGGTTTTCATGCTGCCACCACCATGCTTCACCGTAGGGATGATGCCAGGTTTCCTCCAGATGTGACGCTTGGCATTTAGGCCAAAGAGTTCCAGCTTGGTTTCATCAGACCAGATAATCTTGTTTCTCATGGTCTGAGAGTCATTTAGGTGCCTTTTGGCAAACTCCAAGCAGGCTGTCATGTGCTTTTTACTGATGAGTGGCTTCCGTCTAGCCGCTCTACCATAAAGGCTTGATTGGTGGAGTGCTGCAGAGATGTTTGTCCTTCTGGAAGGTTCTCCCATCTCCACAGAGGAACTCTTGAGCTCTGTCAGAGACCATCAGATTCTTGGTCACCTCCCTGACCAAGGCCCTTCTCCCCCGATTGTTCTAGGAAGATTCTTGGTGGTTACAAGCTTCTTCCATTTAAGTTTCAAATGTCAAAAAACCTGTTTGCGCTTTTTCATTATGGTGTATTGTGTGTAGATTGATGAGTAAAATATTGTATTTAATCAATTTTAGGATAAGGCTGTAATGTAACAAAATGTGGAAAAAGTCAAGGGGTCTGAATATGTTCCGAATGCACTGTATGTCAATCTGAAGTGTATGCAAATAGATTATACAAATGGTTAGGCATTTTCAACACTCAAATGCTTCTCAAAAAGACTAAAAGAGAAGTAGTCAATGTTTCCTCAACCAGGAAATACTATCATGCATGTTATTGATGTTAGTTCTGTGTGTACAGTTAAGGACAAGGTGTGCTGCTCTGTTTTGAGCCAGCGGCAGCTTTCTTTTCATACCACACATACTGTACCTCTCCCCATCTTCACAACAACTTTGTCAAAATGACTTGCCCATGAGGACTGACCATCCATGTTACTCCTAGGAGTTCAGCTTCTTCTACTCAATGGTCACACGCTTTATGCATAACTCCAGCTGAGGTTTAGGTATTAGAGAATGTTTTGAACCAAATACAATGCTTTAGGTTTCAGACAAGTTTATTGTTAATCTCCCATTCTGACACTAACTGTCACTCCTTGTTAAGAGTCTCAATGAGCTCACTGCCTTTGGGTGCTGACATGTAGAGTGAGGAATCATCAGCTTACATAGTCATTTTAGCTTCTTGTAAGACAAGTGGCAAATCATTTGTAGAAATAGAGAAGAGTAATGGCCCAAGGCAACTGCCCTGAGGAACACTGCACTGTACATATCTGATGTTAGAGAAGCTTCCATTGAAGAACATTCTCTGGGTTCTATTGGATAAGTAACTTTCCAACCATGTGATAGCAGGTGATGTAAAGCCATTTTCTATAATAACAAATTATGATCAATAACATCCAAGGCTGCACTGAAATCTAACAATACAGCTCCAACTATCATCTTATTATCAATTTATTTTAGCCAATCATCATTCATCTGAGTCAGTGCAGAGCAAGTTGATGCATTACAATACTGTACTACTTTTGGTGAAATGACATTATCCCTCTCTCCAGTTGTTTTCTAGGTTTCATTTCTCCTCTTCCCCTCTCCCTTTCTCCTCTCTCTCTCTCTCTCTCCCCCTTTTTCTCTCTGTCTCTCTCTCATCTCCTCCAGTAGACCCTTCAGAGGTTCTGAGTGCCGACCCAGTGGACCTTCAGTGCGTCCCCATGGAAGCCCACTTCTGCCCTCTCCCCAAACTCCTGATGGCTGCTCCGGTGGCACTGAACCCAGTAACCCTCCCGTGAAACCCCAGTTAAAGCACCCGACAACACCATCAAACCCTTAGTCATCCCCAACCAACCAACCCTGCCCCAAAAATACCACAGTCAACTATTTGAATGCAACAAACATGTGCCTAACCTACAGTGCACCCCAAGTGAGAGGTAGTGTTATACTCATTAAGGAGGTATTCACATAATAAAGAAGTTGACAAGGATTTATTGACATTTATCACAGGCAATACTAAAGCTTGGACCCATTACTGTTGATGTAAAGCCAGCCCAGACTGATGCACATTGACTTGAAGGAGCAGACTGAAGGAGAGGCTCCCCAGTTCTTACAGCCATACAAACCCACACCTTTAACACACAAATACACATACACACTAAAAACAGCAAATCCTCTTGGAGACTAAGCTGAGGATATGAGGCGTAAGGTCGTATAATCTTACACAGCTGACTGTTCCCTCAAAGTCAGACAGTCTGGAAAGAAAATGAGTGACAAGTCAGACAAGAAGAAAGAAGTAGTCTGCAGAGGTTGGATCATTCTTGAAGTAGTCTGCAGAGGTTGGATCATTCTTGAAGTAGTCTGCAGAGGTTGGATCATTCTTGAAGTAGTCTGCAGAGGTTGGATCATTTTAGAAGTAGTCTGCAGAGGTTGGATCATTTTAGAAGTAGTCTGCAGATGTTGGATCATTTTAGAAGTCGTCTGCAGAGGTTGGATCCTGTAGATCATTCTAGAATGCAATGCCGTTTTCTTCATCTTTTCTTTTTCACTTCAAAGAAATGTGTTGCGTCCCATTTAATGTTTACAGTACGTTTCAAGACGGCTGAAGCTTAAAAGCAGTGTGTTATTATGTGAGCCATTTCCTTAGTTCAGAGAGGCTAAGCTCCTATGGTTCCAATTCAAAAATCTCACCCAAGGTCTCATATATGATGTTCATTTGTCTGTGCCTTTTGAGTTCCCAGCTATGTAGGAGATTTGATGTCTTATCCCAAAACAACTGAAGTCAATGACTTAAAACCCAATAGCCTTGATCTCAGACAAAGTATAGAGAAGTGTTTCTATTGACACACAAGTCTATAGCTCCTCCTGTGTATATATTGCCTGTCGAAAGGTCTCTCTGTTCAGGAGGACTAGGTCCTGTGACAAGCTCTCTTCATGAGATGATTTTTGGGTCGTTACACGAATAGAGTGCCTTTCAATTGAACTGTTAGATCACGTACATCGATGCTCTAACTAGTCTCGTCAATCCCAGACCTCGGGCAACAGCACTGGGAATCATGAAAAGGAAATTGTCCTCTTCAGACAGACCAATCACAAGTTTGGGTAGGCGGGGCTTAGAATGCAGGCAGGAATTGTGAAGAACTCTTACCATGGCCTGTAGAGCCAGACATGCCAGAACTTCGCAATTTGAAACCAAAGTTTGCAGGCAAAACCTTTTCAGTGGTTTTAGTGAAGGTAGTTGATGCAAACTAGCCACTTGTGAAATACACTCATTAAAACAACCTCTGTGAGCTCCAACTTGTTAGCTACTATTTTGGGCAACAAGCGAATAAGGCAGTGACGTAAGAAAGAAGGAAATCCCAACTCCACCTTTTACTCTATGTCAAATTGACTTTGTCTTAGTACAGACGTGTATGCTGGAAAACTGGTGCGTTGTGGGAGGCAACCCATCTGTTTAGAGAGACTATGCTCTAACTTAACAAAAACCATTTTCATTCAAATAAGTTATTTGTTTTCTCTGAAAATCCACATTTTGCCATGTCCCATGTCTTGTTTGTCCAACTTCTAGGAAGATTTTAACTCACTTAACCCCAAGTTTTTCAGATGTTTTCATGGTCATTTCTGAAGATGTTTTACTTATTTAATGTAATTCCCCCTCTGACATCATTGAACGTCTGTGCACGCATGATAGAACATCAATGTACTGCTATTTTATTTTACCACGATGCCGGATGCTCCTCTCCTCCGATTAATCAACAAAACAAAAACAATATCACCTTTGCTCGGGCCGAAGAATGGCGCTGTTATTCCCCTTGTGTGGATTTCAACTTTAAACCTCTTGAGATGGGAAAACATGTTTGTTATGAATTTCAACATGTGCTCCTCATGACAGAATGTTACAATTAAGTGAAAGCGTTATTTTTGACAAAATTACACTTCCCAAAAGGTCATCTATTCGTGGAAGGACACATTATTGAAACCAAAAATGAAATTCAATGGCGAAATCTGAAATAATACTTATTAATATTTCTTGAACTTTCTGGAACCACTGCAGAGGCTGCATCAGGGGAGTTGCTTTGCTTGTCTGAAAGGTCTAGCATGCTTACCTGTGTGCCAATGATTCTATAATGGAGGTTTGTCTGTGCCAATCATTGGTGTATACTGTATCCTGAATAGAATTCCCTTACTGTTGTCGGATTGATATCTGAGTGGATGTTTCCCCTTCAATGAGCCTTTCTCTGTCAGACGTCAACTGATATTTGCAGATATTTTTTGGGGTCAATCTCCTGCATTCATAGTAGTATGTTTAAGTAAGTGGTATACATTTTTCTATATGTTGTGTTAAGAATATTTTAATGGAATGGATTTGACAAAAAAATGTGGTTCTGCAGGGAGTATATTGAGTAAGCTTGAAATTGTTCTGTCTGTAAAACATGTATTTGATCATAGTCACTGTGTCCTTACTTTCAATCATCAGCAGACTTTAAATGCTACAAATATAGTGACCTGGTGGGACAGTACCGACCTAAGTGGAGGAAATAGAAGGAGATAGTGAGAGACTGAAAGAGAAACTGATCAGTTCTGGAGTCAAGTATTTGGTCTTAAAATAGTATCCAGAATTATTACAAAATGGAGCAGAATTGCTATGAAAATGGATAGAGACAATACATTAGCTGATATGTTTAGGTGAGTTTTAATGTGCCTCTCTCACTCGTTTTCAAGTCTTCTGAAACCAATCACTGTCCATACACTGTAATAACTGACTTTTCAGTCTTTTCAAACAGATGATACGTTGACTAGCACTGCCTGTCTGGCGCCATTGATCTGTCGTGTCTCTGTAGTTTCTTCGTTGAAACAGCTGTGCTGTCTCATCTTTTGATGAGATAAAAAAGGTAATTAGCCTGAGTGGGTGGCGTGTTTAAATGTTTTCATTAATGACACTGAATCACTGAGTTGGACGTGGAAATGTTGAGACGTTTTCCACATCTTGGGGGAAATGGATATTGACAGGAAGCTATTCATGTTTAAGTCATGTCATTTACGTGGTGAATGTATCTAATAGCGCAAAACTCTAGCGGCATGTTGAAATGTAATGATTCACTATATAGGCTATTTCTATTAAGAGGTCAAATGCAAACCACGTTAAGAAAACATACTGTGTTAAGAAATGTTTTAAGTATGTGTGTGTATTGTTATATAGGTTTATGTTTACATGTTTGTGAGTGTGATGAGTACTTTCAGAAATATATTTGGACAAGTGTGGTCCCTGCATTTTCCTCCTTTCTTTGATGCATTCAGATGCATATTAGAAATGGTCCTCTCTTAATCAATGAAATTGATATTAGAATGTCTAGACATATTCATTTTGTCTAAATTGTATAGCTTTGAAGGACTTGCGTTGCCCAGCCAAGATGAAAATCTATCTTCTCTCTCTCCCCCCCTCTCTATGTCACATCATTATGCCTTCTCCAACTGCTATCCAGCTGGAAATAACAAAATACTTGATTTAAGAAAAAGAAAATGTGCCTCGTGGGGGGGGCGTTAGCATTTTAAGTAAACTTACATGTTTAAGAGGTGTGTTTTCCTTGTACAAGAACATAGTTAACTAGAGTAATTGTAGTGTTGTTGGTACAAATATATGATTCTTTCTTTCTTCATCCTTTACCAGTATGTTCCAAAGTTTCTCCCTCTCTAAATGGTACTTGATCGAATTTCCGTCACATTTTTTGTCTTTATTCCTAAATCACAATATCAAAGATGTGACTATTTATGGACAGAACTGTTAGTGGTATTTTCACCCATTTAGATTTGTTTTTATTGTTTTATTCGACATTTGAAAAAAGTCATAGCATGAAAGTAAGATAATCTTCATTGATACTTAATTAATAGTTGGTGTAGTTTCCATTTAAGAAAAACTAAAAATAGAAATTATATAAAAAAATATATACATTTGTATCTATACAATGATAGATTCATTGTTACTTATTAATAGTACGTTGTTGTTGTTGCTGTGGCAACAGAACGACAACATGGCTACCTTTGTCAATCTTAATTGTGAATTTTTTCACATATGAATTGAAATAATGTACAACATTAACTTATTCAGAAAGGGAATGTCTTGTTAGATTGTCTTGGATTGCAAGATGATTGAATATTTTGTAAGAAAAAGTCAAGTTAAATCCTTAATGTCCAAAGGTCCTCTGGGGAGATCAGGTGTTTTGTTTGTTTATCTTTTGGGTTTGATTCGTTTTTATTTCTGTATTTTGTTTTTTTGGAGAGTAAGAACACATCTCAGCTTTTAAAATGATCACCTTAAATACCAGGAGGGTAAAGAGACTTTGGGACTGGATACAAGATTGAAATAATTCTGCTAAATTGAGTCATTGTAGACTTATGACCTGATTTGATTTGCTGTTTTTGATCAGCACATTACATTGGAGTTGAACTGGCCCATACATGCTGTACAGAATTTGCTATGCGTCGTCTCTATGCATTGTATTGCCAACAATTTTCACCTAGGCTCATAGGCTTATACTATAGGCCTTCTGTCCACCTGGACAGGGAGTGCTGATGTCACCGAGCTCTTGGATTGGTCCTCAGTATGAAGTCTCTTTCCCCCTGTGGCCTGCCCAGCTGTGCTGGGAGATGTTGATGCTCGCTGGAGCTTTAAGGGATTCAACCGGTGTACGAATGTGTGATATTCACCTCGTTTGCACTTATGTACATAAGTAAGTCAAAATATTCTGAATTTATTTTGAATAAATATAGAGAAAAGAACTGATAAAAAAAATCTAATTTACTGTATTGTTAAGAAATACAGATAAACAATTATCATTTTAATACAGTGTAACAAAAGAGAGTTGTTTTTGAGGGATGTGTCTTTGGTTTTGTTATATATGTGCCCTGCTCCTATCAAAACATGATGGTGCCTCTGTTAAGAGAAAACAGAATGTGTCAAAAAGAAGCTTTGTAGTTTGCCATACTTTATAGAAGCACATTTAGAAGTCCAGCTATGTCTGATCCTGAACCAGTTTAGTTATATATATATATATATATATATTTAGTTAGAACTATATGCATTTAGTTAGAACTAATAGAACTATATGCATTTAGTTAGAACTAATAGAACTATATGCATTTAGTTAGAACTAATAGAACTATATGCATTTAGTTAGAACTAATAGAACTATATGCATTTAGTTAGAACTAATAGAACTATATGCATTCAGTTAGAACTAATAGAACTATATGCATTTAGTTAGAACTAATAGAACTATATGCATATAGTTAGAACTAATAGAACTATATGCATATAGTTAGAACTAATAGAACTATATGCATTCAGTTAGAACTAATAGAACTATATGCATTCAGTTAGAACTAATAGAACTATATGCATATAGTTAGAACTTATGGAACTATATGCATATTCCCTTTAGTAAACAAATGAATGATATTTCCATTTCCATCAGGTGTTCTCCTGTTTGATGACACAGTGGCACAGTAAATCAGAATGCTAGTTTACATAAAACTAGGGTTGCAAAGCTACCGGTAATTTAACGAAGTTACTGGAATCTTCTGTATTTTTTGGTAATTAACAGGTAATATATGGCAATCTATGATAACTTTGGTCATTTATACTTGAATACATTTTTAAAAACGTATTCATATATAGTTTTCATATTGTCCATTAGTTTCTAGCAGATTTGATTCAAGAGGACATGTATTCAATTAGAATGTAATCAACAATGGCATTATTTTCAATTAACTCTGCAATGCTTCGAACTATTGACTAAACTGACACCAGTTTAGCTACAAAACATTTACAACAAAGACATATTGACATAGTCTTGTAAAATAATGAAAAGTGTGTAAAAACATATAGAAAGGATATTTCATGCTTAATCCCTCATATTAAACACCAGTGGTATTCACTAAATTGATGGTTTATATTTAGAATAATGTTTTACAACTTTGCCATTGTATTTTTTTAAATATTAAAATCTTCTTATTTGATTGTTATATATTTGACATATGATAAGGCCACACAGAGGGCCAGAGATCATAACAGACACCTGTGGTCATCTGAAGTCCCCAGAAGGGCCACTAGATGTTTTTTGATAATTTACATTAAATCCTTGAAATTTACCAAATTTCAGGTAGTTTACTGGTAAACTTTGAAATTGCAATGTAATATACCCTTCCTTTGCAACCCTATATAAAACTAGATTGGTTTCAAGATCCAACCGTGTTAGGATTTTCAACACTATCAGTCCCATCATTCTGCATGCAAGTCGATGTGCAGAAGAACCTGTGAATTTGGTGGTCCACCTGCTGTCTGTCTAGGAAATGACATCCGCTGACAGTCGGAAAATAATGGATGTCAGTTGTGCGCAAAAACAGGAAATAATTTGCTACTCATGTGTATTTGATTTGTGAGAAGGGATTTTTCTTTACTCATTGTCATTATCCAAAAAACAATCAATCTGAATTCTCCACAGGATTTTAGTCAGATCTGGATTTTAAAAAACTGGTTTTACTACAATCACACACACTTGCGAAACAAACATCCCTGACGAAAACTTCTGTTCATGAGAACTTGTACATTTAATGCTCTTCAATTGCTTTGGAAGCCAATCATTTTGTTGCCATGGCACTTGTCCTAGTGGTGGTGGAGGGACTGGGTCTCAGTGGATTGGTCCAAGGCCTTTCCACTGTAAACAGAGGAGAGGGCAACCTTCCTGTAGACTGGGGGTAAGACTGGGGGTCAAGGCTCCCAAACTTTTAACAACTGATTCAAAGATCAGTCTCATAATGTACATCTGTGCGTGTTGATGTGAAAGCAAAAACATAACATCTCATTCATGGCAAGTGACCACAGAATTTGTCCCTTTAATTTAAATAACCATTAGTTGCTTTGGGTGCTTTCTTGGATATTAGTTGCCTGTTTCTGCTTGCTTGGCAAGGCAATGCCAAGGATTGAACAAACTTGCACCAGGTAAAATATTGGGTTTGTTTAAAAGCATTTCCGTTGGAGAGAAGGCTGTCCATTATGCTCCTCTCTCCCCCACTCTAGGACAAAAGTGAAATTGACTGCTTTGATTCCTGGTATGAAAATGCTTCTCTTTCACTTTCTATTTAGCTTGTTGTGCTTGTACGTGCTAGAGAACTGTGCTACATGCCAATTATTTTTGCTATGTATAAATATATAGGTATACATACACATATGACTTATGTTATTTTTGTTTTACCTTTTAATAAAGCACTTAATTGGTGATCTATCTTTTTGGTTTGTGTGTGTCGTTTTTCTTCTTCAATCAGTTACATCTAGACATACTTTAATGGTAGGAACTAAAAGAAAACACTTTGGATATTAATAGGAAATGATCAGAACGAAGTTGAGGAACCAACAGTTCATCTGACACAAGACCCAATTCAAACACTTGATTTTTATTTGCATTTCACTTATTTTTTATTTAACCTTTATTTTAGCAGGGAGTCAGTCCCATGAGAGATGGCAGGGTGAGAGAGCAAGCGGGTGAAGGGGTACGGAAGAGAACGGTCACAGAGAAATTAGAGAGAAGAAAGAAAGAGAGGTGTATGGAATAAGGATAAACAGGCTGGAGTTGGAATTAATTCAAATGCTTAAATGCTTCAAACTTGTATCAAGGGGGCTTTGTGACTTATGGTTGTTTAGGGAGCCAATTAACCAGCAAAGATACAGCGTGAATTGGCTTTAGTGGGTGGAGGAGAGTTGAGACAGGTTAGCTGATGTTTTGCCAATGTCAGAGGTATAGCAGCCTTCGACACCGTGAACCATTAGATCCTCCTCTCCACCCTCTCAGGGCTGGGTGTCTCAGGCTCTATCAGATCCTCCTCTCCACCCTCTCAGGGCTGAGTGTCTCAGGCTCTATCAGATCCTCCTCTCCACCCTCTCAGGGCTGAGTGTCTCAGGCTCTATCAGATCCTCCTCTCCACCCTCTCAAGGCTGGGTGTCTCGGGCTCTATCAGATCCTCCTCTCCACCCTCTCAGGGCTGAGTGTCTCGGGCTCTATCAGATCCTCCTCTCCACCCTCTCAGGGCTGGGTGTCTCGGGCTCTATCAGATCCTCCTCTCCACCCTCTCAGGGCTGAGTGTCTCGGGCTCTATCAGATCCTCCTCTCCACCCTCTCAGGGCTGAGTGTCTCAGGCTCTATCAGATCCTCCTCTCCACCCTCTCAAGGCTGGGTGTCTCGGGCTCTATCAGATCCTCCTCTCCACCCTCTCAGGGCTGAGTGTCTCGGGCTCTATCAGATCCTCCTCTCCACCCTCTCAAGGCTGGGTGTCTCGGGCTCTATCAGATCCTCCTCTCCACCCTCTCAGGGCTGAGTGTCTCGGGCTCTATCAGATCCTCCTCTCCACCCTCTCAGGGCTGGGTGTCTCGGGCTCTATCAGATCCTCCTCTCCACCCTCTCAGGGCTGGGTGTCTCAGGCTCTATCAGATCCTCCTCTCCACCCTCTCAGGGCTGGGCATCTCAGGCTGTGCACACTCTTGGATTGCATCCTACCTGACATGTCGCTCTTACCAGGTGACATAAAGAGGATCTGTGTCTGCACCACATGCTCACACTACTGGTGTCATCCAGGACTCGTTTCTAGGCCCTCTCCTGTTCTCTCTATACACCAAGTCACTCGGCTCCGTCATGTCCTCACATGGTCTCTCCTATCATTGCTATGCGGATGACGCTCAAATAGTATTCTCCTATCCCCCCTTCTGACACTCAGGTGCCTGGCAGACCTCTCAGCTTGGATGTCGGCCCACCACCTCAAGCTCAACCTCAACAAGCTCTTCTTCCCGGGAAAGGCCTGCCCCCTCAAGATCCTTCCATCACGGTTTGACAACACCTCAGTGTCCCCCTACCAGAATGCAAATAACCTTGGCGGGAACCCCTGTTGTTCTCTGCAAACATCAAAGCAGTGACTTGCTACTGCAGGTTCATGCTCTACAACATCTGTAGTACCTTTCCTCACACAGAAAGCTGCTCAGGTCCTAATCCAGGCACTTGAAATCTCCCGTCTGGACTGCAACTCTCTGTTTGCTGGGGTCCCCACTTGTGCCATCAAACGCCTGCAATTATTCAGAACTCCACAGCTGCCTGGTGTTTCACCTTCCATAGTTCTCCTATGTAATCCCGCTCCTCCGCAAACTCCACTGGCTTCCAGTCAAAGCTCACATCCATTTTACCTCCATCTTGCCTACAGATCAGCAAGGGGAACAGGGGTTCAGCTCCCGCTCAGCCCAGTCAAGGCTCTTCTCTGTCCTGGTACCCCAATGGTGGAACGAGCCTCCCCCAAACTTTAGGACAGTGGATTGATTACCTGACCATCTTCCGAAAACGTCTGAAACCATACATCTTCATAGAGTATCTTAAATAAATCTCACCGCGCCCCCCAAATGATGGTGTTTTTGTTCCATAAACCTCAGAGCAACTGTTCACTAATACTTTATCTGGTTCTTATGACACAATGCAGAAAATACAAAGGACCTAGTAAGGGTCATTTTCCTGAAGAAAACGTGTGCTTTCTTCAGCTGTCCTTAAAAAGAAATGTTTCTTCAGCTGTCCTTAAAGAGAAATGTTTCTTCAGCTGTCCTTAAAGAGAAATGTTTCTTCAGCTGTCCTTAAAGAGAAATGTTTCTTCAGCTGTCCTTAAAGAGAAATGTTTCTTCAGCTGTCCTTAAAGAGAAATGTTTCTTCAGCTGTCCTTAAAGAGAAATGTTTCTTCAGCTGTCCTTAAAGAGAAATGTTTCTTCAGCTGTCCTTAAAGAGAAATGTTTCTTCAGCTGTCTTAAAGAGAAATGTTTCTTCAGCTGTCCTTAAAGAGAAATGTTTCTTCAGCTGTCCTTAAAGAGAAATGTTTCTTCAGCTGTCCTTAAAGAGAAATGTTTCTTCAGCTGTCCTTAAAGAGAAATGTTTCTTCAGCTGTCCTATCTGGTGTAATTCTCCTGTCTTATCTAGTGTCCTGTGTGAACTTAAGTATGCTCCCTCTAATTCTCCCATCTCTCCCCTCTCCCAGAGGACCTGAGCTCGAGGACCATGCCTCAGGCCTGTGGCTATGGAACCTGGACCTTTTACCGGATGTGCTATCTTGCCCTGGACCTGCTGTTTTTGACCCTCTGTCAACCTCTCCTGCTCCCTCTCTCTCCCTCTCTCCCTACCACACCTGCTGTCTCTACTTCTGAATGCTCGGGCTATGAAAAGCCAACTGACATTTACTCCTGAGGTGCTAACCTTTTGCACCATCTACAACCACTGTGATTATTATTTGACCCTGCTGGTCATCTATGAACATTTGAACGTAATGAAGAACGATCTGGCCTTAATGGTCAAGTACTTGCGGTACCGGAGCGCCAAGTCTAGGTCCAAGAGGCATCTAAACAGCTTCTACCCCCAAGCCATAAGACTCCTGAACAGCTAATCAAATGGCTACCCCCCCCCCCCCCACACCTATTCTACGCTGCTGCTACTCTCTTATTATCTATGCATAGTCACTTTAAAAACTCTACCTACATGTACATATTACCTCGACACCGGTGCCCCCACACATTGCCTCTGTACCGGTACCTCCTGTATATAGCTCCGCTATTGTTATTTACTGCTGCTCTTTAATTATTTTGATTATTTATTACTTTTTTTCTCTCTGTATTTTCTTAAAACAGCATTGTTGGTTAAGGGCTTTAAGTAAGCATACCTGTTGTATTCAGCGCATGTGACAAATAAAATTTGATTTGATACTCTTATAATCTCCACCCAGCACAGCCAGAAGAGGACTGGCCACCCCTCAGAACCTGGTTCCTCTCTAGCTTTCTTCCTTAGTTCCTGCCTTTCTAGGGAGTTTTCCTAGCCACCACCTCTATATATAACATCTGCATTGGTTGCTGTTTAGGGTTTTAGGCTGGGTTTCTGTATAAGCACTTTGTGACATCTGCTGATGTAAAAAGGACTTAATAAATCACTTTGATTGATTGGTTCCCACTTGTCAACTTCTCCAGCACCACCCTAACATCAACATGTGAAAACGGCAGGTTTCTGATGTCATAGGAAACACTTATGACATCATCTGATGTGAGGCATGTGATTTAGTAACCTTTGCCAGCTCATAGTTGGTTAAAATCACATGTCACGTTTCTCCGATGACATCATCCATAAATACTTTTGACATCACCTGGTGTGCATGTTTTTGACCACAAATCACAGAAACCTGTCGTTTTCACATAGGGTGGGATCCGGAATTATTGGATCCGTTGATAAAGAAGAGCAAAAAAGACTAAAATAAATAAAGATTTGGAGGAAGCAGGCATCACATGCTAAACGAGCGCGCTACCATTTGAGCAAATCCCCGTTTTTACTACAGCTATTATAAAACATATTCCATATCACTGGCACTGCCTAGTCATAGATGGGAAGTAAAGATTTGAAGGAAGCAGGCATTGACCCACTACCGCTCATGGTAAGCAAGCGTCTTACAATTTGAACTAATCCTCCATTCATGTAGAGATGATGACGAATGGAATGTTCAGTGTAAGTTATATATTGAGCTATGTTGATAATAATATTATCAACATATTTGATATTAATAATACAGTGTATCTGAGAATACAGCTGCAGCAACATCCGTTTCTAAAAGTATAACACCGAAGGAAATGGAATTGCTCAAACTACTTCAGAAGCTAATTATATCACATTCAATAAAAAAATAAGGAAACAATGGAAGACGCGGGCATTGATCCCGCTACCTCTCGCATGCTAAGCGAGCGCTCTACCATTCGAGTTAGTCCCCCTACTAGCTGTACGTGAGTTATTGTGATGTCAGTCTCCACATCTGTGCTACATTGAAATGATTCCGGCGGAAGTTTAGTGGCGAGGCCCTGTCCACAAAGAAATGGCGAGTGGAGTCGGGAGTGAGTATTATTTGTTAGCTTGCAAGGGTAGCTACAACGTATACATACATTTCAAATGTAAAGTACAACATTTTCGTAACTAGCTTTCTACATTATTTTCGTCTAGCTAGCCCTGCCTGGGTTTTGTTAGTTTGCCAGGCGCGCGCCACTAGCTAATGTTAGCTAGCTTGATAACAATAGGTGTTCCTAGCTACAGAGCACGCACCTTACTAGCCGAATATGATAAACAACCAAAGCAATTATTGTGTTCAATTACCTAGCTAGCTAATTGGTGACGTTATGCTTTTCTAGATAGCTCAAAACCGTATTTGCATTAACAGCAATATTGTAGCTTGCTGGCTGTGTAGCCGGTGTTTAGCTAGTTAATTATCTAGCCTATATTTGAGCTCTGACCTAATTTTGGTTCCTCCTGTGACATCTCTCTTTCTATTGCTAGTCTACCTATTCCAAGCGTCATAATTGCTTTATCTGTTTTTATGTAGAACACAAGAGGCTGTCCGTTGGCCCGACGGAGCCGTGGTCATTGAGGGAGAAACTATGCCTCGCTTCCTCTGTTATGAGGAGCGGAGACCAAAACTGGTAAACAAACACACTAATTGTTTCAGTCTGTCGCTGACTGCATTTACATTTTGTTCTTCTACATGGTAATTTGTGTGCTTGATTGTCCTCCTACCACTTTGTCTGCTTTTCAGGGTGTCAGTCAGCAGAGCCATCAAGCCTTTCTCAGAGCCAGGCCGCCCTCCAGACTGGTTCTCCCAGAAGGTATGAGACAGACAACAAGCTTGTCCCCATTTCATAGTCAGACTCACTGTGACACAAAACAATTCATCTCTTTCATGATGATCAAGGTTGAAAGGTCAGCTACAATATATCTAACCAGCTTTCTGTCATTCTGACCCCCACAGCACTGTGCCTCTCAGTATTCTGAGCTGCTGGAGACTACAGAGGCTCCAAAGTTAGTACACAAGCACACATTGTATCTGCTTTATTGGAGTATTCTGTAGCGGAGGCAGCACTTCAGCTGTCGTCAGAGCTGTTCATGTGTCTGATGTACTGTTCATGTGTCTGATGTATGGCGCTGTTTCAGGCGTAAGCGTGGAGAGAAGGGTGAGGTGGTGGAGACCATCGAGGATGTGATCGTACGGAGACTCACTGCCGAGAGGATAGAGGAGCTGAAAAAACTACTGAGAGACACACAGGACAAATACAGGTCAATACACACAGGCACTCCCGCTCTCACACACATACAAATGTAGTCTCACACACACATACACAGTGGAACCTTCACTATCAATACATAGCCAATATTTATCCCTGTTCAAAGCCATTATAGATGACAGACATGCTCCATACACTCTATTTACCATGCTTGACCTTTGGCCCTGTACTTCCTGTTTTGACAGAAAGTTGAAGAAGGAGGTGGATCTGATCCAGACAGGACATCTGGACTCACGGCTAGAGGAGCTGTGGACAGACATAACACAGTAAGAAACTGGTCTGTCTGTCTCTTGGTTTGTGTCTGCATGCCTTACTGTCTAACAATATGCCTTTCTTTTTATTTGATGTAAACACAACGTTGTAATTCATAGTGTACTTTCTGTACCGGATTTAGCAGTGAAGATTGTGTTTCATGGTTAAAATGACTTGTCTTTGGTTTGGCAGGAAAAATAAGCAGGATGAGGATGAGGCAGATCTTAAGAGGAAGGCCACAGAGACATCCTACCAGGGTAAGCTTTGGACTAATAATAAACATTTTGGACACCACTGATTTGAACAATTATTAGGCTCAAGAACTACCAGTAATAATAACCCTTCTTCTCTTCGTTCTCAGCTCGCCAAGCGGTTAAGAACACGCCCAAGCGGGTGTCCAGTGTTACTATACGCTCCCCTCTGGGTGCCAGTCCCACGGGCATGGAGGGGGCACAGACAGACACCCCCACACCCCCAATAGATACAGCCATGCCCCAGGCAGAGGAGACCCGTGGTGCCAATTTGGTAAGGGAAGGGTCTTAGTCCTGGTCAGCATAACATTGTGTGCATAAAACACCTGGTATAAACATTAGAGAATTTGTTTTGTACTGTTTTGAAAGTCTCTTCTAGCTGGTTGTTGCTTGTCTCTTGTTGTCATTGAGGAATGGTCAATTAATGTTTTTTTCCCCCCTCTCTGTCCACGTAGTCCCAGGGGGGAGCAGTGTTCCTACCGTCGTCGGATGCTCCAATAGCGGGGCCCAAGGAGGGAAGCCTGGGGTCTCTGGTAGACGACTCCCCACAGAAGAGGCTTCTCAGTCAGAAGTCCACGCCGCCTCCCTCCCCTCTCCTCTCAGAGCTACTGAAGAAAGGAAGCCTGATCTCTGCTAGCCCCATACTGGTGAGAAATACACTACAAAAGGAAGTTGAAAGGGGATGATTTGCAGTAATAAGGGATGAAAGTATTTGGATTATATTGGGTTATATTGGATTATATTGTGTGGATCTGTTTAAGGGAGAGGGTTCAGGTTAAGTTTGACTTCACAAGCTACTGTTGTTGGGGAAATTCCTGTCTATTCTAGGGAGTAATATGCTGTTGTACATCCTACCAAGCTGCTCAGTAAAAACAGGTGATGTAGATGTTTTTAGAGAACAGGGAATTGGGGATATTGTGTGTTGATGACGTGTTGTCGTCAGGTAGTGGAGGCGGATGCTGCTGCTGCAGGACTGGCTAACGGAGGAGTTCCTACTGCAACCCCCACTATCACAGCAGACTTTGAGGTCGCCCGCGCAGGTAACAATGGCAAGCGTGGAGTAACCGCTCTTGCTGGCGGGCTGATTGTTATGTGTTTGGCTTGATGTGTGTTAGGATTAGAGGTCGACCGATTATGATTTTTCAATACCGATACCGATTGTTGGAGGACCAAAAAAAGCAGATAGGGATTAATCAGCTGATTTTATTTTTATGTATTTGTAATAATGACAATTGCAACAATACTGAATGAACACATATTTTAATATAATACATCAATAAAATCAATTTAGCCTCAAATAAATAATGAAACATGTTCAATTTGGTTTAAATAATGCAAAAACAAAGTGTTGGAGAATAAAGTAAAAGTGCAATATGTGCCATGTAAGAAAGCTAACGTTTAAGTTCCTTGCTCAGAACATGAGAACCTATGAAAGCTGGTGGTTCCTTTTAACATGAGACTTCAATATTCTGAGGTAAGAGGTTTTAGGTTGTAGTTAATATAGGAATTATAGGACTATTTCTCTCTATACCATTTGTATTTCTTTAACCTTTGACTATTGGATGTTCTTATACGCACTTTAGTATTGCCAGTGTAATAGTATAGCTTCCGTCCCTCTCCTCGCTCGAATCAGGAACACATCCACAACAGCCACCCTTCGAAGCAGCGTTACCCATCGCTCCACAAAGCCGGGGCCCTTGCAGAGCAAGGGGAACAACCACTACAAGTCTCAGAGCGAGTGACGCTTGAAACACTATTAGCGTGCACCCCGCTAACTAGCTAGCCATTTCACATCGGTTACACCAGCCTAATCTCGGGAGTTGATAGGCTTGAAGTCATAAGCAGCTGCTGGCAAACGCACGAAACTGCTGTTTGAATGCATGCTTACGAGTCTGCTGGTGCCTACCATCGCACAGTCAGACTGCTCTCTCAAATCATAGACTTAGTTATAACATAATAACACACAGAAATACCAGCCTTAAATCATTAATATGGTCGAATCCGGAAACTATCATCTCAAAAACAAGACGTTTATTCTTTCAGTGAAATACGGAACTGTTCTGTTATTTTATCTAACGGGTGGCATCCATCAGTCTAAATATTCCTGTTCCATTGCACAACCTTCAATGCTATGTCATAATTACGTAAAATTCTGGCAAACTAGGCAGCCCAAACTGTTGCATATACCCTGACTCTGCGTGCAATGAATGCAAGAGAAGTGACACAATTTCACTTGGTTAATATTGCCTGCTAACCTGGATTTCTTTTTGCTAAATATACAGGTTTAAAAATATACTTGTGTGTATTGATTTTAAGAAAAGCATTGATGTTTATGGTTAGGTACACATTGGAGCAACGATACGCATCGCATCGATTATATGCAACGCAGGACACGCTAGATAAACTAGTAATATCATCAACCATGTGTAGTTAACTAGTGATTATGATTAACTGTAAGGTTGCAAGATTGGTTAACAGTAAGATTGAATCATCCTAGTTAAATAAAGATTAAATAAAGGTGTAAAAAAAAAAAACATCGGCCAAATCGGTGTCCAAAAATATCTATTTCCGATTGTTATGAAAACTTGAAATCGGCCCTAATTAATCGTCCATTCCGATTTAATTGGTCAACCTCTATTTAGAATGCTAAGTATTAGTGCTGTATGTGCTTCTCTGCTTTAAATGTGTTAGAAGCAAAGTGCGTCTGTCCTTTATTATATGTACTTTGGTGTGTCCAATGGAAACAGTGCCCCCCACTGTCCAGCCCTGCCACACCCAACACAGATTAATACTGTCCCTCGTCTGTCAGTGTGTCTCTCTAAACTCACCTGTCTCTATCTTCCCTCTAGAAAGGGGAAGGAATATCTAGTATATAAAGAGGAACCCTCATCTGATTTCTAATCAGTGAGACCAGTGTACCGTTGGTGGTGACACGTGTGTGTGTGTGTTTCTTTGTCTCTGTCTGTGTGTGTTCAGTCAAAGAGGCAGGCTCAGAGGTGGTGAAGGTGGAGGAGGACCATGCACCTGGTTCCTACATGGGGGATGAGCTGGACATGGAGACCGTGGGAGACATAATCTCCATCATAGAGGAGAAGGTACATGGTGTGTGTGGGGGGCGGGGGACTTTGAGAGGGTGGGATACAGCTTTTGACATAGATATCTCTGTAGTAAGCAACCTTTTTTTGTGCACACGCATCACAGTCCTCTCTCTCTGTCTTTCTGTGTCTGTATTTCTCAGGTGGATGACTCTGTGGAGGTTCTAGATGCTGCAGCAGTGGAGGCTGCTCTCTCTCTCTGTGAGGAGGCTGTTTCTGCTGGCCACTCCCTCTCAGGCCCATGGGAGGCTCAGGACTTGAAGACCTCAGAGCCTGGTCCTATGGTTCAGTCTGACCCCACACATGGGCTTCAGGCTGCGGCTGGAGCTAACCCTGGGAGCCTGGAGGCACAGACAGAGAGTGGAAGGGGGGAAGCCGAAGAGGGGAAGGACTATGAGGGACAAGAAACAGTGCAGACAAATGTGGTCCCTTCTGTTGTTGCTGATGATGGCCTGGCAGGAAGCGAGGTCACAGAGGAGGGAGTTCTGGGGGAGGAAGGAGCCCTGAGCACAGCTGTGAAGACTGAAAATGAGGAGTGGATCCAGCCAGAACTAAACACACCCTGCCTAGACTCAGAAGACAGCTCTGGATCAGGGAAAGAGTCCAAGGTAATTGTCCTATTTTCAGAAACGCAGCACACAAGCACACATCTCTACCAAGTGCAGTTGAATTATCATCTCTCCTTGTGTATCTTTGTGTAGGAAGTGAAGGATGAGGATGGAGCGAGTGATGGGGATCCTGATGAAGGAATGGAGATGAAGGAATGTGGAGAGGGGGAGGGGCCCTACCTATCAGAAGTAGAACCGGCAGCCAGTGAGAGCGAGGATGGCTATGGCCCCTCCTCCCAACGCTACACCACAGCTGATTCGCTAGCCAGCAGCCCTGCCTCTTCCCAGTTGTAAGTGTCCAACCCTGGTCCTTGTGTCCATGGCAACTCTTAACCTGATCATTCTATCACAAGCCTGAATAAAGCACTGAATGACACTAAAGAATGCTTTATGACCTCTCTCCCCCTCTATCACTCTATCACTCACTAACCCTTCACCCTCCTCCGTCTCTCTCAGTTCAATATGCGGGGAGGATCAGGAGGCGGTTCAGGCTCAGAAGATCTGGAAGAAAGCCATCATGCTGGTGTGGAGAGCAGCGGCCAATCACAGGTCAGCTCTTAGCCATTTCCCCAATAACAGCCAATCACTTAACATGTCTGAGCTACTGTAGAATTTGACAGATAAATTGTTGGTACCTGTGTCAGGTACGCCAGTGTCTTCCTTCAGTCTGTGTCTGAAGACATCGCCCCTGGTTACCACAGCATTGTACACAGGTGAGAGTTCTATAACAGTAAACGGTTTGTTTGCATGTGAAAATAAAATCTATTTATTAAACAATGTAAGTACATGCTCACATTACCCCCTAAAACACATACACCCTTTCCCTCCCTTCGCCTCCAGACCCATGGATCTGTCGGCCATCAAGAAGAGTATCGAGGCGGGTCAGATCCGTACGACAGCAGAGTTCCAGCGTGACATCATGCTGATGTTCCAGAACGCGGTGATGTACAACAGCTCTGACCACGACGTGTTCCACATGGCCCTGGAGATGCAGAGAGATGTTCTAGAACATGTGCAGCAGTTCCTGGCCACTCAGCTCATCATGCAGACCTCAGAGTCCTCCATCTCCACCAAGAGCCTCAGAGGCCGCGAGGGGGGTCGCAAGCCAGGGGAGTCCGTGGAGAAGGTAAGACTAGATACACACATACAGGTAACTGCCACAATTATAGAAACACTTGCGTGAATGAGGGATGCAAAGTATATTAAAAGCAGGTGTTTCCACACAGGTGTGGTTCCTGAGTTTATTAAGCAATTAACATCCTATCGTGCTTAGGGTCATGCTGGGCAGGCCAATATTTTGGCTACCATGGCTAAAGCCCCGTAGGATTACAATGCCCCCATCCACAGGGCACGAGTGGTTACTGAATGGTTTGATGAGATGTAAACCATATGCCATGGCAGTCTCAGTCACCAGATATCAACCCAACTGAAGACGTAATGTGAGATTCTGGAGTGTCGCCATAGAGCGTTTTTCACCACCATCAACAAAACACCAAATTATGGTATTTCTGGTGGAAGAATGGTGTCTCATCCATCCAATAGAGTTACAAACACTTCAATGTGTTTCCTTTATTTTGGCAGTTACCTGTACACAAACACACATACCTCCGAGTCCAGCAACAAGGAGCCAAGGAACCAAGACATGTACAATTGATGCAGGACAGACTGTACCCATCTCATGCCCCAATAATCATATCTTGCCTCTCACCTAACCCCCCTGCAATACACTTCATCTGTAGACAGGCTTCATGCTCCCGCCTCCCCTCTCCATTACGGCTGTCTGCCTCCCCTCTCCATTACGGCTGTCTGCCTCCCCTCTCCATTACGGCTGTCTGCCTCCCCTCTCCATTACTGCTGCCTCGTCTCCCCTCTCCATTACTGCTGCCTCGTCTCCCCTCTCCATTACGGCTGTCTCGTCTCCCCTCTCCATTACGGCTGTCTCGTCTCCCCTCTCCATTACTGCTGTCTCGTCTCCCCTCTCCATTACGGCTGTCTGCCTCCCCTCTCTATTACTGCTGTCTGCCTCCCCTCTCTATTACTGCTGTCTCGTCTCCCCTCTCTATTACTGCTGTCCGTCTCCCCTCTCCATTACTGCTGTCTCGTCTCCCCTCTCCATTACTGCTGTCTCGTCTCCCCTCTCCATTACTGCTGTCTCGTCTCCCCTCTCCATTACGGCTGTCTGCCTCCCCTCTCTATTACTGCTGTCTCGTCTCCCCTCTCTATTACTGCTGTCCGTCTCCCCTCTCCATTACGGCTGTCTCGTCTCCCCTCTCCATTACGGCTGTCTCGTCTCCCCTCTCCATTACGGCTGTCTCGTCTCCCCTCTCCATTACGGCTGTCTCGTCTCCCCTCTCCATTACGGCTGTCTCGTCTCCCCTCTCCATTACGGCTGTCTCGTCTCCCCTCTCCATTACGGCTCCATTCGGCTGCCTCGTCTCCCCTCTCCATTACGGCTGTCTCTGCCTCGTCTCCCCTCTCCATTACGCTGCTGTCTCCCCCTCTCTCGTGCCTCGTCCCCTCTCCATTACGGGCTGTCTCGTCTCCCCTCTCGTTACTGCTGTCTCGTCTCCCCTCTCCGTTACTGGCCTCCCCTCTCCGTTACTGCTGTCTCCCCTCTCCATTACTGCTGTCTCGTCTGCCGTCCGTCTCCCCTCTCCATTACTGCTGTCTCCCTCTCCCCCTCTCCATTACGGCTGCTCGTCTCCCGTCTCCGTTCGTCCGTCTCCCCCTCTCCATTACGGCTGTCTGCTGTCCGTCTCCTCTCCATTACTGCTGTCTCCGTCTCCCGTCTCCCCTCTCCATTACTGCTGTCTCGTCTCCCCCTCTCCTCTCCGTTACGGCTGTCTCGTTACGGCTGTCTCGTCCCCTCTCCATTACGGCTGTCTCGTCTCCCCTCTCCATTACGGCTGTCTCGTCTCCCCCTCTGTCCGTCTCCCCCTCTCCATTACTGCTGTCTCTCCGTTACGTCTCTGTCCCCTCTCCGTTACGGCTCCCTCCCCTCTCCATTACTGCTGTCTCCGTTACGGCTGTCTCCCCCTCTCCATTACTGCTGTCCGTCTCCCCCTATCCATTACTGCTGTCTCGTCTGTCGTCCGTCTCCCCCTCTCCATTACTGCTGTCTTGTCTCCCCTCTCCATTACTGCTGTCTCGTCTCCCCTCTCCATTACTGCTGTCCGTCTCCCCCTCTCCATTACGGCTGTCGTTCGGCGTCTCGTCTCTCCATTACGGCTGTCTCGTCTCCCCTCTCCATTCGCCCCCTCTCCGTTACGGCTGTCTCGTCTCCCCTCTCCGTTACGGGCTGTCTCTCGTCTCCCCCTCTCCATTACGGCTGTCTCGTCTCCCCTCTCCATTACGGCTGTCTCGTCTCCGTCTCCCCTCTCCATTACTGCTGTCTCGTCTACGGCTGTCCTCTCCATTACGGCTGCTGTCCGTCTCCCCCTCTCCGTTACGGTCTGTCTCGTCTCCCCTCTCCATTACGGCTGTCTCGTCTCCCTCTCCGTTACGGGCTGTCCGTTCTCCCCTCTCCATTACTGCTGTCTCGTCTACGGCCGTCCGTCTCCATTACTGCTGTCGTCGTCTCCGTTACGGCCCCCTCTCCATTACTGCTGTCTCGTCTGTCGTCCGTCTCCCCCTCTCCATTACTGCTGTCTCGTCTCTCGTCCGTCTCCCCCTCTCCATTACGGCTGTCTCGTCTCCGTCTCCCCCTCTCTCCCATTACTGCTGTCCGTTACGGCTGTCTCGTCTCCGTTACGGCTGTCTCGTCTCTCCCTCTCCATTACGGCTCCTCCGTCTCTCCCTCTCCATTACGGCTGTCTCCGTTACGGCTCCCCTCTCCATTACTGCTGTCTCGTCTCCCCTCTCCATTACTGCTGTCTCGTCTCTCCCCGGCTGTCTCCCTCTACTGCTGTCTCGTCTCCCCCTCTCCATTACTGCTGTCCGTCTCCCCCTCTCCATTACTGCTGTCCGTCTCCCCCTCTCCTTTACGGCTGTCTCGTCTCCCCTCTCCATTACGGCTGTCTCGTCTCCCCTCTCCATTACGGCTGTCTCGTCTCCGTTACGGCCGTCTCGTCTCCGTTACGGCTGTCTCGTCTCCGTTACGGCCGTCTCGTCTCCGTTACGGCTGTCTCGCCTCCCCTCTCCGTTACGGCTGTCTCGTCTCCTCCCCTCTCCGTTACGGCTGTCTCGTCTCCCCTCTCTCCATTACGGCTGTCTCGTCTCTCCCCTCTCCGTTACTGTCTGTCTCCGTTACGGCCTCCCTCTCCATTACTGCTGTCTCGTCTCCCCTCTCCATTACGGCCGTCTCGCTGTCTCGTCTCCCCTCTCCATTACTGCTGTCTCGTCTCCCCTCTCCATTACGGCTGTCTCGTCTCCCCTCTCCATTACGGCTGTCTCGTCTCCCCTCTCCATTACGGCTGTCTCGTCTCCCCTCTCCATTACGGCTGTCTCGTCTCCCCTCTCCGTTACGGCTGTCTCGTCTCCCCTCTCCGTTACGGCTGTCTCGTCTCCCCTCTCCGTTACGGCTGTCTCGTCTCCCCTCTCCGTTACGGCTGTCTCGTCTCCCCTCTCCGTTACGGCTGTCTCGTCTCCCCTCTCCATTCCGTTACGGCTGCTGTCTGTCCGTTACGGCTGTCCCCCTCTCCATTACTGCTGTCTCGTCTCCCCTGTCCGTCCGTCTCCCCTCTCCATTACGGCTGTCTCGTCTCCCCTCTCCATTACGGCTGTCTGTCGTCCGTCTCCATTACTGCTGTCTCGTCCCCTCTCCATTACGGCTGTCTCGTCTCCCCTCTCTGTCGTCTCCCCTCTCCATTACCGTCTCCCCTCTCCATTACGGCTGTCTCGTCTCCCCTCTCCATTACGGCTGCTGTGCCGTCCGTACTGCTGTCTCTTCTCCCCTCTCCATTACGGCTGTCTCGTCTCCCCTCTCCATTACGGCTCCATTACTGCGTCTCCCCTCTCCATTACGGCTGTCTCGTCTCCCCTCTCCATTACGGCTGTCTCGTCTCCCCTCTCCATTACTGCTGTCTCGTCTCCCCTCTCCATTACTGCTGTCTCGTCTCCCCTCTCCATTACTGCTGTCTCGTCTCCCCTCTCCATTACTGCTGTCTCTCCATTACGGCTGTCTCCCTCTCCATTACTGCTGTCTCGTCTCGTCCCCTCTCCATTACTGCTGTCTCTCCCCTCTCCCCTCTCCATTACTGGCTGTCTCTCTGTCTCCCCTCTCCATTACTGCTGTCTCGTCTCCCCTCTCCATTACGGCTGTCTCGTCTGCCGTCCGTCTCCATTACTGCTGTCTCGTCTCCCGTCCGTCTCCATTACTGCTGTCTCGTCTCCCCTCTCCATTACTGCTGTCTCGTCTGTCGTCCGTCTCCCCCTCTCTGTGTCTGCCGTCCGTCTCTGTGTACTGTGTTTCACTTGACTGTCTGAACGTGTGTCTCTTACTGTCTGTTCTTCTGTTTTGTACAATGTTGTCTTGTTTGTTGTTTACTCTGGGTGTGTTTGGAGAGGTGTGTGTATATGAGGGGGGGTGTGCGTGTTCTCTCTTTTCTCACTAACTGTTTGTCCTCCTACAGGACAGTGTTCCAATGGCCTCTCCCGCTTTCCTTCTCTCTCTCTTTGTAAGTATTCAGGTCAAAGGTCAGAACTCACCAGGTCAAGTCAAGCGCACGCTCTGTTTCTCTGTCACACACACCCAAAACACTAATCTCATATTCAGAAGCGCATAAAACAGTTTGCAACTCACACCAACTACCCCTGTAGTCAAACACTCAAAAAGCATACACTCACCTCTTATATTAACACACACATCCGTCACTACATTTTTTACCTTCGGTATTTGGTTCTTAAATGGACCCATCCTGGTTGGGTTATGTATCCAGTGGTTTTGTCTTCAACGTCTGTGATCGTCTCGTCTGCTCCATCGCCTTTCTTTCTTTTCGTTTTTTTCCATCCTTTCATCTTTCTTTTCTTCATTTCCTCTGGTCAGAGATCGTCTTTGTGTTTTTCTACGGGCCAACCACAAGCCATCACTGGGTTTTCAACCTGGTGTCAAACTGACCTTCACCTTTTAACCTCTCTTCCCTGCAGGATGGGGGCACCAGAGGGCGCCGCTGTGCTATTGAAGCAGACATGAAGATGAAGAAATAACCAGAGTCAAAAGGCAGTAGGACAATAGATTGCCAACAGGCCATAGGGCTGGAGGTTTAAAGAGAGACTTGATGCAAGGCTGCAGTCCTCGGGTATTCTCCTCTCCAGGCCATTTCTAATTGATCATTGTGTACCATAGTTGTGTACAGTTTAATTAACTAACTTAAGTCTGATTGTATTTAAAGCCAGTACACTAGATATCCAGACATCATATGATTCTCATTGATATTTGCCACTGGTAAACAGCAGACACTGCAGCCCTGGAGGACTGAATCTGTTTTACAACTGCAGTAGTACTAAAGTACTTGTGACTGACTTGGGGCCCTGTTGTTTTGTGTATAGGATTAGCCAACTGCAAAATATCCTTCAAGGAATCATGATCCCAGTGTCAACACTGATTGTTAGAATCAACATTGTTTCAATATAATTTGTCAATGTGTAACGTGGAATCTATACTGAACAAAAATCTAAACGCGACATGAAACAATTCCCACCCCACATGATCCTGCAGGTCTGGTGAAGAAGCTGTATGTGGAGGTCCTGGGCTGACGTGGTTATACATGATCTGTGTAACCACGGTTGTACTGACATATTCTCTAAAACGATGTTGGAGGCAGCTTATGTTAGAGACATTCAGCTCTGGTGGACATTCCTGCAGTCAGCATGCCAATTGCGCGCTCGCTCAGCACTTGACATCTGTGGCATTGTGTTGTGATAAAACAGCACATTTTATAGTGGCCTTTTATTGTCCCCAGCACAAGGTGCACCTCTATTGATTGTGCTGTTTAATCAGCTTATTGATATGCCACCACCTGTCAGGTGGATGGAACATCTTGGAAAATTAGAAATACTCACTAACAAAGATGTAAACAAATTTGTGCACAACATTTGAGAGAGGGAATCTTTTTGTGGGTATGGAACATTTCTGGGATCTTTTATTTCAGTTCATGAAACATGGGACGAACACTTTACATGTTGCGTTTATATTTTTTGTTTAGTATATTTGGAAAATACCATAGAAATAAGAGTGAAGAGAACAGGCTTGGAACCTCTAACCCTGGCAATTAATTAACTGGTTAACTCATGTTTACACTCTCAATGGCTGCCTGGTATTGTGATGCAATAATTGCCATGGTATTTTGGAATGTTCTATCAACTGATGCTGGATTGCCATGGTAATGTAGAATGTTCATTCAAATGATTCTAACTAATGTGGCTCATGGAATGTATTTTTTGTAATATCAATTGACTTGACTCAACAAATCACAGCACAGATGGAAAGGTACACTTCCTGTTTTTACGTCCTGGCATGGGTACACCCATTATGCCATCATTGACTTGAATGGAGATGCCCTTTCTATTCATTCTTATTTCTATGGAAAATACATTGGATTTGCAAAAAGTAATCAACTGTTGTTTTGAGGGTAAATTTTCAACCACAGAATTATGTAATCGTGGTAACAAATTTTGCACATAGCTAAACCGTGTATAAAATGTTTAATTTGAAACGATGTCTGATCTTCAATGTTATGTCCACTATCCGTTTTTAAAAAAACCAATAGACTGGGCAGCAGCACCTACTGCAGAGTTGGTCTACACAGCTATCCATTTGGTCTCCCATCCAGAGTTTTAACCAAGCCCAGCTTTGATATTTGTCACTGACTAACAATGTGCTATCATGAGAAATGTATTATTGAGAGATCTCTTAATAACTATATAATTGACTGTTGCTATCGAAGTCATTCCAAAGGATAGGTTTAACAGAGCAAATGAAGTATAACCATACCCCTATAAGTAATATCAATAATAATATTTAGTCCTGTATAGCCTTTGCAAAGTCATCAACAGCTATTGTTTCAATTCAACCCAGAATTCAACTAAAAATAAACAATACAATAGGTCTAAGGTTTCAAGCTCTAGTTGATTTCAAATGGAGTCTTCAAGTTAATAATGAATATGTTGGATTCATGTCTCCATTTCAACCAAAAAGTTAATAGGACTAAATCAAACTTTAATTGCACTTTAAATAGTTTAATTTGATTTAGTCCTTTGTAATGTTTTAGTTGAGTTGGAGACGTGAATCCAACATATCAATTAACTGGTAGACAAGTCAGTGGCACAAAATATACATCTCCTTCAAATGTTTATTTGGTTGCGTTGACAACCAAACCTAATTCAATATCACTTTTGCAATACAGTAAAAAGCCTATTAACTTGATGAGTTAACAAATCATGCTGGATTCTCCAAATTAACCAAAAAAAATCAAGTTAAATAATAGGTTAAACCAGTGACAGATTAAACTGTCCAAGTAGTAAATCCATCTCTTAAATGTTGATATTTGGTTGAGTCACATTGCGATATGACTTTTGTAATACTGTAAATAGCCTAAAGCTAAGTCTCTTACAAACTAATGTAAAAAAAAATATTCAACCTTAAAATGAGTAGCACATCCATGGGCACATTCTGAGGTTATAACTATCAACGTCTTGAATAATCACAGTGAGCCTTAATGTTCCAGGTCTGTAGAGATCATAATATAAAACATCTGTGCAGAATCTCAACCAGCATTGATCACTTGCACTATTAATGTAATCTCAACCAACTGTTATCCAGGTCATTTGGTTGTGCTATTAAATGAAGCACAGTAATGACAAGTTATTTAAAAAAAAACTAAATATCTGACATTGTATTCCCATTTGAACGTTGCTTTTAAATCCTTGAAAGTGCAGTGATATATTTAGATAACTAAATCATTTTTTTCCATTTTAATTTGGTTGTGCTTTTAGATGGTTGAAAGCAGTGATAACCCATAGGGAATTCAAACTTTTGGCTGTCTGGAATGTTAAAAGGTCTCCTTGATCTCAACCAAAAATGACCCCCATTTCCACATTGAAATGACATGGTGTTCCCTGTGGGATGTCTACTGTATGTTAGTGGGAGTACAATAGAGTAGTAACTGAGTTGAACTTTATGTACAGTTTAGTTTCACATGTTTGTTTTGCTCAACTGTTTAGAGATTAGGAGAATTGAAAACAATGGGAATGTCAGTCTAAATTGACAGACCCAAGTTGAGACCTTCAGGTCTAGTGTAGACATTGAAGTTTGACAGCTCTAATGATTAAAAGAGTATGGCAACACTGAAAAGGATACTGTGCAAAAACATTTTATTTCACTTTAACAATACTGCAAGACAAACATTTGCACACAGGGGTGAGGGGCAATACCAGCTTGCCTTCCCTCTGCTTTCACATCCAACATGAGGTTTCCATGGTTTTACAAAATAATCCTAGAATTGTTGCACAACAAAATTTGTGCATAAACAAAAACTGGCTGTTATTGTACAGATGTAGGATCTTAATTGGAGAACCATACAATGCAGAAAATGTTCTACTTGTATTGTATTTGAGGTTCAAAATGACTTCTGAAGTTTCATTCCCACTTTGAAATTTTAGATATGATTATCTTATGAAAAATATATCAACCCTTACAAAACTGTCCATTAATTATAATTGACAATTCACATTTCCTGTTGCTGCAGGATTATTTCCCTGCTACAGCAAATTGGCTCAAATTAAGATCCTACATTTGTACAGAACTTCAACACATTTCACCCCCTGCTAGAACCAGCAAGGTAACATGCATTCTGTGTTTTTTTTCTAACTAGGTCAACTCACATTTCAACCATTCCCTCATTTTTACCTACACAATATATTTCGTTTCACAATTGAGCTGATTGTTCCAGACATTTTCCAGTGCATATACAGTGCAAAACTTTCATTCGAATTTTAAAACTCCAATATAGATGTACATTGACATACATTTAGTACACAAAAAGTGATGCAGCGCTTTTTTTCCTAAAAGGAATGTAGAAACATGACATGTTGACGATCAGAAATTATCTCTCAGCAAAACTCGTGTATGACAGGGCTTGCGGAGGAATACAATTTCTTCTTGACCAGCCGGTACTGGGGTCGTAGTTTCAACAACTTGTCGGTAACGAATATGTGCTTGAGAGGAGGCCAACCGTCTTTGTCCAGCTTGAACACAATGGACAGCTCGAAGGTAGGAGTGACGGTCGGGTCGGGTGATATAATGCCCAGCGTCTGCAGCTGAAGGCCCTGTTCTGTCTCCAAATAGACCTGTATGAAGGCCCCGCGGAGCCCACACGGTTCTCCAACTGAGGAACGCACCACGTCCCGGGCAACCTTGGCGGTCAGCGGGCGGGGAAGCAGCAGCACCCTGCAGCGCAGATTCGATTCTTTAGCGTCAGAGAGACAACTCTCGATCTGCCTGATCATGTCCTGCTGGAGTATTCTCTCCTCACAGTCAAGAGTAATTTCAGAGTCCAGACCTGAACAAGAGAATGCGTTAATATCAATATGTTGCTAATGAACCATGAGTTGAAGTTGTACAACCTATACTTTTGTATTACAGGCATTTGATAAGGCCTATAATACTATTCCATTTAAGTTATTCAGCCTACTATTCAATAGCGTTACAATAATACATTTCAAACCATCTTAAATTGCCTTATTTTGATGAGTAGTCTTATAATACTACACTCAATAACATGTCCCGTGTGGTTGAGCATGGCGCTAGCAACGCCAGAGTGTTCAGATTTCAACGGGACCAGTACGAAAAATGTATGCACTCACTAGGCTACTGTAAATCGCTCGGGATTGGAGCGTCTGTAAAATGGCTAAAATGTAGCATTGTAACAGACTATTCTTATCAATTGTGAATCTTTTTTTTTTTACATTGATCGTCAAAGTAAGGCAATGTATTAGCAACTCTAAACGAGAGACAGAGCTCGGTTTAATTAATGAACTTTCAAGAACAGACCACCAGCTGACAGTCATGAGCAGTCGGCTACCCAGTTGACTATCTGGCTGCATCAGCTACATTCATATCTACCACTGCTTGGAATGGTCAAAACCTATGAGTCATAGGCTAAAGTTGACAAAAGGCCTATAAAGTCAACAGAATTAACTGACAGTTAAAATAAGCCATTATATATAACAGTACATATCCGATTAAATACAAACTTAGATTTCAGTACAGAGCCTTACTTACTTGAGTTCCTTTCCTTGATGAATTCGCAACTTTCAAGGCTGCCCCGACGCGTATCTTTTTTGACGCTCGATGTGATTTGATAAAGAAACTTTCGCTCGACTACGCTACCCTCTTCAGACATAATGAGCATTCCGTGTCCAAGGACCAAAGCCGGAGTATAGACCATTGTGATTTTTCCTCGATCTCCACTACTCCACTTAGTGATACAGGTTTTCGGTCTATTCCCTCCATGTAGAAGTCAGTTGATTGAAGTCGCTGACGCGCTCACGGTGTTTAAATAGTCATCCGTGGTTGCTTCAGCTGATCACTTGTGGGACTGCCTCCTTGGTTACTATAGCAGCGCGACGGTGAGCAACTGTTGAAAGGGGTTGAATCAGCCTCACGCCACATGCCTAGACATTGCACTGACTGGCCTCAGTACTGACACCATCACCCGTTTTATCCCGTATTCTGTGCCATTTATGTTATTAGAAATGTTTACTGTTAGGTTATCAAGAAAATAAAAGTATCCAATGCTCATACACTACATCACAAAGTATGTGGACACCTGCTCATCGAACATCTCATTCCAAAATCATTGCCATTAATATGGAATTGGTCCCCCCCTTTGCTGCTATAACAACCCCCACTCTTCTGGGAAGGCAGTCCACTAGATGTTGGAACGTTGCTGCAGGGACTTGCTTCCATTCAGCCACAAGAGCATTAGTGAGGTCAGGCACTGATGTTGGGCAATTAGGCCCACAGTTGGCGTTCCAATCCATTCCAAAGGTGTTCGATGGGGTTGAGTTCAGGGCTCTTTGCAGGCCAGTCAAGTTCTTCCACATCGATCTCGACAAATCATTTCTGTATGGACCTTGTTTTGTGCACAGGGGCATTGTCATGCTGAAACAGGAAAGGGCCTTTCCCAAACTGTTGCCACATATATATATATTATTATTTTTTGTTGTTGTTATTATTATTTTTTCCCTATTGTGTTATTGACGGTATGTTTTGTTTATTCCATGTGTAACTCTGTGTTGTTTGTGTCGCACTGCTTTGCTTCATCTTGGCCTGGTCATGGTTGTAAATGAGAACTTGTTCTCAACGAGCCTACCTGGTTAAATAAAGGTGGAAAAAAAAGTTGGAAGCACAGCATTGTCTAGAATGTAATTTATGCTGTAGTGTTAAGATTTCCCTTCACTGGAACTAAGGGGCCTAGCCCGAATCATGACTTTAAGGTTGGCACTATGCACCCGGGCAGGTAGCGTTCTCCTGGCATCCACCAAATCCAGATTTGTCCGTCTGACTGCCAGATGGTGAAGCGTGATTCATCACTCCAGAGAAAGCGTTTCCACTGCTCCAGAGTCTAATGGCAGCGAGCTTTACACTACTCAAGCCTACACTTGGCACTGCGCAGGGTGATCTTAGGCTTGTGTGCGGCTGCTTGGCCATGGAAACCCATTTCATGAAGCTGCTGATGAACAGTTCTTGTGCTGACGTTGCTTTCAGAGGTAGTTTAGAACTCTGTAGTGGGACTACCATTTCGAGGCTGAACCGTTGTTGCACCTAGATGTTTCCACTACACAATAACAGTACTTACAGTTGACCAGGGAAGCTCTAGCAGGGCAGACATTTGTTGAACTGACTTGTTTTGTAAGGTGGCATCCTATGATTGTTCCAAGTTGAAAGTCACAGCCCTTCAGTGAGGCCATTCTACTGCCAATGTTTCCCTCTGGAGATTGCATGGCTGTGTGCTCGATTTTATACACATGACACCAATTGGTGTGGCTGAAGTCGCCAGATCCACTAAGATAAAGGGCTGTCCACATACTTTTGTATGTATAGTGTATTTATAAAAAATGGTTTTATACTGTTATAAATATAATTGATGACATAATTATGCATACCCAGGCCTAATGTAGGCCTAAAAAGATAGGCTTAGGTTTAATAACCCCCATAACATGATTTATTGTATATTGGAGGTGGTTGGCTTAATTCCCTTTTGATGAATCCCTTTATGAATATGGCACCTGAGGGTTCCCGGAATACACTAGAATGCCCTCACTGCTCTGTTCCCGCTACCTGTGCCTGCCGGTCTAGACAAGGCCAGCACAGCCAGCCACGAGACTTACCTGGGCTGAGTCACAGGTGAATCACATCACATGACCTGACACTCACTGATCAGGCAGGAAGGGAATTTCCATTGAACCTTGGATCCTCCCTTCCCGCTCTCCCTTGGCTCTTTCAACACCCACACCACATTGTTTCAAACAATGGTGAAATGAATGAGTATCTAGAAGAGTAAATGTTTTCTCAGCACGCCACTCTTTCACAGTGTTTATTATAAATGAGAATACAAGTCTCACACTATCTATAAACCTATGTGCTATTTTTAGGCTCAGGTGTTGCTGGACCTGTCGAGAATCTATGGCTGGACCTGTGTCCCAGGATGGAGTCGGACTGTAACAGCATTCAGTTATGAGCCACAGAAAAGGAAATTGACCCTTTTGGGACTCCAGCTGTACACCACCAGCCTATCATCTTCAGCCCTGCCCAGATCATTATGATGTCTAAACATTAAATAGGAAGTTCACTGTCTTTCCATGGAAGTGATTGGAAACTACAGAATGTGTTGGTCTGTAGAGCTTACCACTGTGTCTGGCTGGGCTGATGCAGACATCCTCTCTGCTTGCATTTCCCATGTTTTTTGTGTGCGTCCATGTGTGTGTGCGTGTTTGCTCACAGATATCATCAGCTTCCTCATCAGATTGAGAACAGGTGTTCACAGGTTCTCAACTGATTTACCTAATTCAGGAAATGATTTACCTAATTCAGGAAATGATTTACCTAATTCAGGAAACGATTGACCTAATTCAGGAAATTAATCAAAATCTACTGTACAATATACTGTTAGAAAAAATGTGCTACCTACTGTAGAACCAAGAAGGAATAACCCTTTTTGGTTCCAGGTAGAAGCATTTTGAGTTTCATGTAGAACCCTTTCCACAGAGAGTTCTACATGAAACCCAAAAGGGTTCCACCTGGAACCAAAAAGGGTTCTCCTATGGGGACAGCCGAAGAACTCTTTTGGAACCCTTTTTTCTAAGAGTGTATCACTGATGTGCCCTATTTCTGTAAAAATGTCCTCCAAGCACATTCATTGAAGTGGAGACACTGTCAGCCCAGAACACACCAGACCAGTCCCAGTCCCAGACCCAGTCCCAGACCAGTCCCAGTCCCAGACCAGTCTTTGTCCCAGTCCCAGACCCAGTCCCAGTCCCAGACCATTCTATGTCCCAGACCAGTCCCAGTCTCAGTCCCAGACCAGTCCCAGTCCCAGACCAGTCCCAGTCCCAGTCCCAGTCCCAGTCTCAGTCCCAGACCAGTCCCAGTCTCAGTCCCAGACCAGTCCCAGTCCCAGACCAGTCCCAGACCAGTCCCAGTCCCAGTCCCAGTCCCAGTCCCAGTCCCAGACCAGTCCCAGTCCCAGTCTCAGTCCCAGTCCCAGTCCCAGACCAGTCCCAGTCAGTCCCAGTCCCAGTCCCAGACCAGTCTTTGTCCCAGTCCCAGTCCCAGTCCCAGTCCCAGACCAGTCCCAGTCTCAGTCACCTGCTTGCTACCTCCTGCATGGTCAATCAGCAGGTCATGTGTTGCAGTCTAGAAAATTCTACAACCTTGAATCCATACACCTACTGTATAGTTTCAACTTTTCTAAACAGTATCCAAGTTAGCAGTGTATTTATGTCATTCACTCAATCAAATGGATATGGTATCTGATGCAATCACAAAGAGATGTTTCCGGATACATCCGGATCGTTTGCGTCTGTGCGTGTATACGCTGTAGATAGATAACATGACTGGTAACTCGTGACTCAGGCTCTGTTCTCCTCTGAATGATCTGCCCAGGCTCAGCTCTCAGCTCACTCCCTAGCCCCTGGCCAGGCATGCAGATATGGGATCTCTCTCTCTCTCAAATTCAAGTTGCTTTATTGGCATGAAAAACATTGCGTTGTAAATTGCAAAAGCAATAATGTATATTATAATAAAATAATGAAGAGTAATAATATAAAATGTTAGTAAATAAATTACATATAAAGAAAAAAATACAAATAATAACAACAATAAAATTGTAACAGTCAATAGTAGAAATATAAAGATAAAAGTTTAAACCCAGAAAATGAAACTATAACTAACTGTCATTCTCACCATTACATCAGTAATACAATTACCATCATCATTACTACTACCACCACCATCATTAAACTGCTATCATTACCATCACCCCTACTACCGTACCACTACTATTTGGAATGATAAAGCTGTTAATATTCAGTGTCCCTCAGGCTCTCCCTTCTCTCCCCTTCTAATTCACCCCATGGTTCAGGTATGCACATTCTGTCTTTGCAAATAATGTAAATCCATCATAGTTTTCTTTTTTATTTAACCTTTAAGAGGTTTATTTAACTAGGCAAGTCAGTTAAGAACAAATTCTTATTTACGATGACGGCCTACACCGGCCAAACTCGGACGGCGCTGAGCCAATTGTGTGCTGCCCTATGGGACTCCCAATCACGGCCAGATGTGTTACAGTCTGGATTCGAACCAGGGACTGTAGTGACACCTCTTGCACTGAGAGGCAGCGCCTTAGACCGCTGCTTCACTCGGGAGCCCATACATACAGTACAGACAGATGAATTACAAAACTGAGTGTAGAACAACATGCACACAATGAGAGGAATGAGCAGGGTTGTTGTTGTAACTTGACCCTGAATTCTGTTTGTTTGTATACATATAGAAACACAACACTTACAGTATGTGGCCAAACGTTACAGCCAACACAGGATTGTATTACACCATTAACAATGTTCTGTTATTCCTCTGTTAGTATGCAATCTGACCATCAAGATTGAGGCAGAAAAACAATTTAATCCATTTTAGAATAAGACCAACGTAACAGAATGTGGAAAAAGTCAAGGGGTCTGAATACTTTCCAAATGCACTGTAAGTTAAGTAATGAGTGGCGGTGTAAAGGGGAAGGCAATGCCTTGTTGCTCTACTTTGAGATGGCTTTGAGTGCTTCCTGCCTTGCAGCCTGGTGTAGTGCTGCTGCTGTTGTGCATAACTGCAATTTATTTTGTTTATCTCTCCAGACCTGTCTCATGGAGAAAGGTCTTCCGAATTCTCAACCGGTTCCCTGAGCGTACGTGGCATGTCTTGACTGATCATGATCGTAGGCACCCTGCTCATTGGCTCAGCTCGGTGCCAGTCAACGATGATGGGCAGGGCATTGGATGGGTGGTCCACCTCAGGCTGAGGGATGAAAGGGGGAACATAGAACTCTTCTTTCTCCTGTTGATCCAGGTTCTTCAGAATGGAGTTGGACAGGTAGTGAGGGTCATCCTCATGTTCATCTACAGGAAGTAGAAATTATATAGGGTTCATAGGTTGTACTATTGGGGACATAGGAGGACATGATTTATTATACAGAGAGAGAGTGAGAGAAAGGCAGGTAACATGTAAATATCCATGTAAATAGCATGATATCTAACCGTTGAGCAGGATGAGGCGGTAGCGGTTCCTGCACTCCAGTGAGCGGTCCAGTATGTCCTGTAGAGTCCTGTAGAACAGCAGCACCTGCTCTCTCCTGTCCCTCTCCCCAAACCCTGCACTGCTCTCCTGAGACATCTTATACAGGGTCAGCAGAGGGGTGGCATACTCCACAACACAGTGATGGGCCTAGAGACACACACACACACACACACACACACACACACACACACACACACACACACACACACACACACACACACACACACACACACACACACACACACACACACACACACACACACACACACACACACACACACACACACACAAGAGATACTGTGATTAGGCGTTTCAGTGTAAAACATCTGCAAATGGGTTCATAGATTGTCCACACATTTGGCCACCATGGTGCAAGTGTTGGCTTTTCCATGTTTGTTATAGTCTTTTCCAGTGCTTCATAAGCGCTCACGGTTGATTCACCATTTGACCACATAGTGGTGCCAGTGTGATGCATTTCACTTTGGGATAGTGTTTGAGAATGTGACTGTAAATGAATCCCACCTACCTGTCTGTCCTTGTCCAATACGGTGTAGACACTGTGCTTGTAGACACGCCCCCTGACACCTGCCCTGTCGATCTCTGTGTCAGGGAGGTTGTCATAGAAATGGATGTTGGTGTCCTCGTCCTCCAGCGTGTGAGTAATGTTTGCGTTGAGAGGAAGGAGAATGAGGAGCTTTCTGGAACCCCTGGTCTCAAACGGACCTGCATTATGTGAAGCACGGAACGCTGCGATAGAACCCTCCAACCCTACCAGAGAAACACACACACGCACAATGGGATACATGTAAATTTGAACAGGAACACACACACAATGTTGACATGACAGCTTTTTCATATATGAAATGAGCGCACTTCATGAATTAATGCTACTTACGAGGCAGAACCAGGTTGAGGTAGCCCAGGTGGAAAGACCAAGCCAGGCCATGAGCCACGTTCATCTTCCTCGTCTCACAGATCTCTGACACCTCCACCTCAGACGGACCCTGAACATGGGAGAGGAAACAACAACCGGAAAAGGAACAGAATTACTCACAGGCCAAGAGAAAGACACGTAGGAAATCTGGGATAAAAAGACAGGAATTAATGTTCTACATTTTATCCCAGTGTGTGGGTGTCAGAAATAAGGCTGTAGCGGTCATGACATTTTGTCAGCCGGTCTCACGGTAATTGACCGTTAATTAACATAAATACATTAACCATCTTTAGGCACCCACACATAAGAGCAGCATACTGTACAAGCTGCTTATGCGCCTATGCCAGTATTTTATATTATATGATTTTATAGTAAAAGACTAATATAATTGAACTCAGATGAATAAAATATAAATCCTATTTTTCTCATTTATAGAGGAGTGCGCATATGAAGTGACGATGTTCAGCAAAAAAGGGATAATTTGAAACAGGTCCTATATACTAGGTTTAGAGTTATTTGGGAGATTCATTTGTAAATTATACAAATCTTAGAATGTGTTAGAAATCAGAACATACAGTATATGGGCTGCATGGTGAGACTACATACAGGCTGTTGATGATTTGAAAAAGTAGCGAGAAAAGCATGTGCTCTGTTCTCTCATCAACTGATCATGTTTTCACCCATCAGACTATTCTAAATGTAATCTAGTTTTTATGAATATATACAATTAGTTTGAATTTAGAATGGCTATTATCAAATAGGTAGGAACAGGGGCAGAAGACATGTTATCTGCACTGGAAAAGCGAAGGTAGGCTGTGTGCTTTCCTGCAGGTCCATCTTTCAATGATGAGCCAGGAAACTAATAGATTAAAGAGACATTGCAGAAAGGCAGAGCTGAAGTGGAGGAAGTCAAAGTTGCAGGTCCATTATGATATTCTGAGAGAGCAACTTGGTACATAGCAAGGCAATTAGAAATGCCAGACGGGCTCATTTTTCTAACTTGATCACTAATAATCACTAATAAAGTGCTCTACTCGACCATTGATGGCCTGATAAATCCTACCCCTGGAAACCTATGTGAACTTTCCTCCACATCTAAATGTGATGAGTTTGTGGCAAATTTCAGAGATAAGATAACAAACATTAGGCTGGGTATCAGTCAAGCAAGACCTGATGAGAAGTTTGATGATATGTGCCCTAGCCTTCTATTCTTCTATTGTTTTTTAAATCAATCCATGATTGTGCACCCCAGTACATGTCAGACATGATTTTAAGTGATGTTCCCAGTAAGTCCTTCAGGTTCTCTGGCACTGACCCTTTAACTATCCCAAAGCCTGGGACCAAGAGTCATGGAGAGGCAGCCTTTAGTTACTATGCCCCCAGCCTCTGGAATAGCTTGCCAGAGAACCTGAGGGGGGCCGAAACTGTGGACATTATTTAAAGAGATCTTAAAACAAAACGTTTTATCTATGCTTTTCCTTACGGTGAATGTAGTTATTATTATTTTTTTACCCCATTTTCAATTTTGTCTCATCACTGTAACTCTCCAACAGGCTCGGGAGGCGAAGGTTGAGTCATGCGTCCCCCGAAACATGACCCGCCAAACTGCACTTCTTAACACCCTCCCGCCAGCCACACAAAAACCTGTTCAACTGACAACCAAGCCTGTTACAAGGAGTCTATAGAGCAAAGTAAAGCCTTCCACAGCCAAACCCTCCCCTAACCCTGATGACACTGAGCCTAATGTGATACACCCTGGGTCTGTAGTTACACCTCGAGCACTGCGATGCAGTGCCTTAGACCACTGCACCACTCAGGGGGCACAATTCCTCAGTGTTTTATCCTCTTTTGTTTGTTGTGTAGTAAATATGATTTTTTTTTTCTTCCTGTGAAGCACATTGTGTTGCATTCCAAGTCAGAAATGTGCAGTATAAAAACAGTGTGATTTGAGTTGATTTGACTAGGCTATTAAAAATCAAATACAAATTCGCTACAATTTGGGGCGGCAGGGTAGCCTAGTGGTTAGAGCGTTGGACTAGTAACCGGAAGGTCGCAAGTTTAAACCCCCGAGCTGACAAGGTACAAATCTGTCGTTCTGCCCCTGAACAGGCAGTTAACCCACTGTTGCTAGGCCGTCATTGAAAATAAGAATTTGTTCTTAACTGACTTGCCTAGTAAAATAAAATAAATACAAATTGTAGACTACCTGTAAGCCCACCTGCACAATCAATGAACCAAAAGCATCGCCTCGGGCTTGCTTCCAGAATCATGGATATGCATTTTGGAGCGCAGCATAAGGTAGGTAACCAGTCCATCCTGTATGCATAATAATGCAGTCCACACTCAAAGGACATTATTCTAATATGTTTCATTTTGGAGTATAGGCTAGACAAATGATGTACCAATGACATCTTAAATCAGTTTAGTTTGATGTTTTTCTGCCATGGGTAATATGCTGTCGGCTATGTATTGTTTAACAGCACAATACTCATTTTAGTGAACGCTTTTTTCTAGTTTGGGATCCTAACCTTATGCATATGCATAAGCTCTAATATGTATATGGGTGTTTTGAATGAATCATCACAATAGAAAGCGCTGTCCATTTCATTGTGTTGGCTTTAAACAACATCTACAACAACCATGTTTTACACTGTTTCAACCTGCTGTTGAACTTCTTTCTTCAAATTGATCACTATACTGTTTTGATGAAAAATATTTGATGTGATTTTCGATTGCATTTATGTCAGAGTGGTTAGAGGGACAATAGAGCCCTCAGTACCAGGACATTAGGACCTGATGGCCGTTAGTGAGTTGGGTTCTACCAACACATGTCCAGAGTGTATAAGAGGAGACTACCATGACTCAACGGTCACATGGAATTTGACAGCGGTCATGACTCATGGCAGTAATGACTCAACAGCCCGAGTCAGAAAACCTCAGGGTTCCTGTATGAACAGTGTGTTGAGCCTCCCTGGATGCACAGCTCTTTCCAGGTTCACTCTGTGGTGATTTAGGGAAGAAAAATAGTTTTCTTACCTAAATGATTTTCAGAAGAAATTAACCACAACAAAATTAAACCTGCTTGATGTATTTCAAAACAAGTCCATGCCACTTCTGCTGACTGGAGGGCAATAGAGGTTCCTCTTTCGGGTTTCAAGTGACAGAAACCACAACAGTGATGGGCAAATAAAAAAACAACTATGTGCTAACATAAATCACACTAACACACAGTCAACATTTTACAGCAGCATGTAAGCTACAGTCTCGTATAGCATCATTCACCTTCACTGGCTTTACAAAGGTAAACTGTGTTATTAGTGGCATAAAGGAAAGGGTTTGGGAAACTAGACTGCTGATTAAAACTCAACCTGGAGACACATAGGGTATTGTGTTGGTTCATACTATGTGTGAGAGTTCCAGATCAGGAGCTTGTTATCTCACCAGTACTCCCAGGGTTTTGAGTAGAGGGTAAAGGACACAGGCCAGGATAATCATGCTCCAACGGTCCCTCCAGGGCTGGGGCTTGGTCAAGACAAACAGCAGCACTGCCAAACCCACACACAGGAGGGTACATACACTCACACAGGCTGTCACCATCTGACCCAGCCTCCGACCACGGTACCTGGGCAGAGAGAAAGAGAGAGGAGAGAGGGAAAGGAAGCGAGAGAGGGAGAGAGAGAGAGAGAGTGAGAGAGGGAGGGAGGTAACATGTAAATATCAATGTAAAACATGGAGAGAAAAAAACATGTAAATCAATTTATTCGCCTACCATGTTTTGTGAGTATGAAAGTTAACAAGTTCCTTCACCTGGTAGTTGCATGATGAAGACATTCCTCTGAGAGAAGAAACACTCCATGCAGCGAGGGCCCCACAGTCAGGATGAGTATTGCTGCAGAAACGTGTCTGAAGAAGCCCTCAGGCTCCAAAACCAAGATGGCCGTCGCCACCACAGAAGCCAATCCTATCGCACAGGCTTTGGGTAAACTCCCACGAGGCTGAGGGACCAGACACTCCTCCCCTCCCAATTGCTGCATCTGAGGAACAGATGTAACGAGACCATGGCTTAGTATGATACAACACTACAATAATCCTCAGTAAACTCCTCTTCCTTTTGTCATTTTCACAACTTCTCTGGAATGACCTTCTATGAAGAAGTATTTCCAGGGTTCGGGTTCGATTTCATCACAGTGGCATCGTGTGTATGAGATCTCAGAATACGTCACATTTAAACATCCTGCTACGGAAAGTCGGAGAACTAAGAACAGCTATCTGAGAACAACTAAGAACCCAAATGGGTGTGTGTGTGTGTGTGTGTGTGTGTGTGTGCATGCGTGCGTGCATGTGTGTATGTATGGTTTATAGGAGTAGATTCACTTCCTATCTTCACACATCTGCTGTCACTGTTTCAAAGGCAATACCGAATTACCATAAATGTAAACTAGCTAGTACAGTATGGTTCAAAGCCTGATTATCTTTTAATCCTGAACTCAACTACAGGGGAACAATTACGTGAGATAATTTTGCAATTGTGAATCTGATCATCATGAATAAAATAATATGGCTAATCTCTTTAAGAGAAACCCTCATTCTGATTAAAAAATATATATGATATATGGTAGAACAGGAGAGGATAATAGGGAAACTATTAAATGGTGCCCTGATGTTACCCATATGCACTACAGAGTAATGGAAGCATCGTACATCGTCTCCTTGACTACATTCTCATACCACACAACGGGAGACGATCAGTGATACATTCATACATACACAATAAATACTTTTTTTCCATGAGGGAATTGTTATCCTGTACCCAGATCTATAGACTATTACTCATTCATTTGAAGGTTCAGTTCAAATTCAAAGAAATGATTTTGCTGCTGACATTACTAATCTGCTGAATTTTACCTTTCTTCTGTTTGGAGTGGTCTCAGTTCCAGAACAACAGAGACAATCAAGATTAAAAGAGTTCACTGGAGATTATAACTCAGAGCCGGCATCTCTTCGTCTTCCATGTTCTTTCTCGTTGTTCTTTCTCTCCTACCATGCCTTTGTGTTATACAAACTTGAGTAATACTTTCAGTTTCAGTTTGACAGAGGTGGCAGTGAGGCAATATATCCCACATAAAGATGGATAGAGAACAGTAGAGAGGGATAGAGAAATATAAAGAGAGTGATAGAGGAAGATAAAGAGATAGAGAGAGGAAGATAAAGAGATACACATATAAAGAGAGTGATAATGAAAGATAAAGAGATAAAGTGTCACGCCCTGACCTTAGAGATCCTTATTATTTTCTATGTTTGGTTAGGTCAGGGTGTGACTCGGGTAGGAAATTCTATGTTTTCTATTTCTTTGTTTTTTTGCCGTGTGTGTGTGTGTGTGTGTGTGTGTGGTTCCCAATCAGAGGCAGCTGTTTATCGTTGTCTCTGATTGGGGATCATATATAGGTTGTCATTTTCCTTTTGGGTTTTGTGGGGTGTTATTTTCTGTTTAGTGTTTGTGCCTGACAGAACTGTTTGCGGTCAGAGTTGTTATATTTGTTTGAGTGTTTCTTGTAAATAAAGATCATGAACACTTTCCATGCTGCACTTTGGTCCACTCTTCCTTCCAACGATGACGAGCATTACATAGAGAGAGGAAGATAAAGAAATACAAATAGAGAAAGAGACAGTTTTATTTAACTAGGAAATTCTTAGTTACAATGACAGCCAACCCTGTCCAAACCCTAACGACGCTGGGACAATTGTGCACCGCCCTGTAGGACTCCCAATCACAGCCGGTGGTGATACAGCCTGGAATCAAACCAGGGTCTGTAGTGATGCCCCTAGCACTGAGTTGCAGTGCCTTGGACCACTGCACCACTCTGGAACCCAACATGTGAGTGGAAGAGAGAGAGTGGCAGAGAAAGAGAGAGAGAGAGTGGTAGAGAAAGGGCTATAGAGGGGAAGGGACATTTAAAGAATGTGCAAACATAATAAATTCCACACAGAGGCTTCACTGAAATGTAACAGCAGTGGAACAGGGAGTGGTGGGAGAAGAATGTACTGTGATAGATAACAGTAGTGGGACTGGTGGAAGAGTCATGTACTGTGATAGATAACAGTAGTGGGACTGGTGGAAGAGCCATGTACTGTGATAGATAACAGTAGTGGAACAGGGACTGGTGGAAGAGGCATGTACTGTAATAGATAACAGTAGTGGAACAGGGACTGGTGGAAGAGGCATGTACTGTAATAGATAACAGTAATGGAACGGGGATTGGTGGAAGAGGCATGTACTGTACTAGACAACAGTAATGGAACAGGGATTGGTGGAAGAGACATGTACTGTAATAGATAACAGTAATGGAACGGGGATTGGTGGAAGAGGCATGTACTGTAATAGATAACAGTAATGGAACAGGGAGTGGTGGAAGAGGCATGTACTGTAATAGATAACAGTAATGGAACAGGGAGTGGTGGAAGAGGCATGTACTGTAATAGATAACAGTAATGGAACAGGGGGTATGGGAAGAGGCATGTACTGTAATAGATAACATTAATGGAACAGGGATTGGTGGAAGAGGCATGTACTGTAATAGATAACATTAATGGAACAGGGAGTGGTGGAAGAGGCATGTACTGTAATAGATAACAGTAATGGAGCAGGGATTGGTGGAAGAGGCATGTACTGTAATAGATAACAGTAATGGAACAGGGATTGGTGGAAGAGGCATGTACTGTAATAGATAACAGTAATGGAACAGGGAGTGGTGGAAGAGGCATGTACTGTAATAGATAACAGTAATGGAACAGGGAGTGGTGGAAGAGGCATGTACTGTAATAGATAACAGTAATGGAACAGGGACTGGTGGAAGAGGCGTGTACTGTGATAGATCACATTAATGGAACAGGGATTGGTGGAAGAGGCATGTACTGTAATAGATAACATTAATGGAACAGGGGGTATGGGAAGAGGCATGTACTGTAATAGATAACAGTAATGGAACAGGGATTGGTGGAAGAGGCATGTACTGTAATATATAACATTAGTGGAACAGGGACGGGTGGAAGAGGCATGTACTGTAATAGATAACAGTAATGGAACAGGGAGTGGTGGAAGAATTATGGGTGTAATAGATAACAGTAATGGAACAGGGATTGGTGGAAGAGGCATGTACTGTGATAGATAACAGTAATGGAACAGGGAGTGGTGGAAGAGGCATGTACTGTAATAGCTAACAGTAGTGGAACAGGGAGTGGTGGAAGAGGCATGTACTGTAATAGATAACAGTAGTGGAACAGGGAGTGGTGGAAGAGGCATGTACTGTAATAGATCACATTAATGGTACAGGGAGGGGTTGAAGAGGCATGTACTGTAATAGATCACATTAATGATACAGGGAGGGGTGGAAGAGGCATGTACTGTAATCGGTAACAGTAGTGGAACAGGGAGTGGTGGAAGAGTTATGGGTGTAATAGGTAACAGTAATGGAACAGGGAGGGGTGGAAGAGACATGTACTGTAATAGGTAACAGTAATGGAACAGGGATTGGTGGAAGAGTTATGGGTGCAACAGGTAACAGTAATGGAACAGGGAGGGGTGGAAGAGGCATGTACTGTAATAGATCACATTAATGGAACAGGGAGGGGTGGAAGAGGCATGTACTGTAATAGGTAACAGTAGTGGAACAGGGAGTGGTGGAAGAGTTATGGGTGTAATAGGTAACAGTAATGGAACAGGGAGGGGTGGAAGAGGCATGTACTGTAATAGGTAACAGTAATGGAACAGGGATTGGTGGAAGAGTTATGGGTGTAATAGGTAACAGTAATGGAACAGGGAGGGGTGGAAGAGGCATGTACTGTAATAGATCACATTAATGGAACAGGGAGTGGTGGAAGAGTTATGGGTGTAATAGGTAACAGTAGTGGAACAGGGAGTGGTGGAAGAGTTATGGGTGTAATAGGTAACAGTAATGGAACAGGGAGGGGTGGAAGAGGCATGTACTGTAATAGGTAACAGTAATGGAACAGGGATTGGTGGAAGAGTTATGGGTGTAATAGGTAACAGTAATGGAACAGGGAGGGGTGGAAGAGGCATGTACTGTAATAGATCACATTAATGGAACAGGGAGTGGTGGAAGAGTTATGGGTGTAATAGGTAACAGTAGTGGAACAGGGAGTGGTGGAAGAGTTATGGGTGTAATAGGTAACAGTAATGGAACAGGGAGTGGTGGAAGAGTTATGGGTGTAATAGGTAACAGTAGTGGAACAGGGAGTGGTGGAAGAGTTATGGGTGTAATAGGTAACAGTAATGGAACAGGGAGTGGTGGAAGAGTTATGGGTGTAATAGGTAACAGTAATGGAACAGGGAGTGGTGGAAGAGTTATGGGTGTAAGCGTAGGTGGACGTTTTTATAACCAGACTTCTACAACTGCTACATTTCTGATGAATCATACAGTATGTGTTCTTGTGATAAACTTTTGTGGAGGTGATGTAACAAGTTTCAGTCAACCCACCACTCTCAAGTCCACTCAAATCTTGTTACATTATTATTACACAGCACAGCACAGTACAGCACTACAAGTCACGGTCCCTATCCAGGTGTGGAATCCTGGACTAGGTAGCCTAAATATATTACAGAAAATTACAGGAAAATGATCAATTCATTATTTTTTTTTTTTAAATGTATCCTCTGGATGCCACATCATGCCTGGAAACATTTGTGGAAGAGCCAGGAAAAGTGTTTTCAATATAGCTCGAGTCTGCTTGATCCAGCTGCAGTTATTGTGTGTGATCTACTGAGGGGGCGCTCTCCACCAGAGGGCAATTAGAGAACACACACTGAAAACATTATGAACACCTTCTCTTTCCATGACATGGACTGACCAGGTGAATCCAGGTGAAAGCTATGATCCCTTATTGATGTCACTTGTTAAATCCACTTCAATCAGTGTAGATGAAAGGGAGGAATGTTAAAGAAGGATTTTTAAGCCTTGAGACAATTGAGACGTGGATTGTGTGTGTGTGCCGTTCAGAGGGTGAATGGGTATGACAGATTGAAGTGCCTTTCAACGGGTATGGAAGTAGGTGCCAGGCACACCGGTTTGTGTCAAGAACTGTAACGTGGCAGAGTTTTTCAGGCTCAACAGTTTCCTGTGTGTATTAAGAATGGTCCACCAAATGACATTCAACAACCTTGACACAACTGGGAAGCATTGGAGTCAACGGGCCAACATCCGACACCTTGTAGGCTGGGGGTCCAATTCAATGTTAAGAAGATGTTCCTAATGTCTGGTATACTCAGTGTATAGTGGTGTGTGTGTGTGTGTGTTTGCACTTCTGTATGTATCTGTGAACAACAGAGGAAATAAACAGAAGTATGCCAAAGGTTCATGCATATTTTATTCAAGAGTAAAAAAAAGTGGTTTATCCCATGGGGCATGCTTACAGTGTGTGTGATGAGACAGAGAGCCATGGCACAAACTATATGGCACAAGGTCTCGAGTAAGTTCACCTCGTAAAATAAAGCACAATGAGACCAAACAAAGATCAGAAAAATGCAAGAGCAACCAGCAGAGAGCTTAAGAATAATGTTAATTATAAATATAATAATAATAATATTAAATAACAATAATATAATTTAAGAATTATGATTAGAAAGTAAACTTTCCCTTTAAAATTTGAAGGACAACTTCTGTAACTGTGTCTGCTTTTACAGATGAGTTTACCATGCAATCATGCTTTGGCTGCCTGAATGGAAGTCTGTGTCTTTATAGTATGGTCATTCATTCACGCTATTGCAAGTTTAAAAGCAACTCCTGTACATCAACAGAGGAGAGATAGAGTCACAATGCATTTCACCTCATAGAAGCTTCCAGTCTGTACAGCATCAAAATAAAACATTACATTAACTCATAATACAATCATGGAAAACATTAAAAAAAATTAAAAAAATCAACCCAAAAATTATAAAAATCATACATGTTTTGCAAAATAAATATGATCCCTATTTGAAGGAAGAAAAAGGGAACTTACCATATTGAAACACGGCACAAATCGAATTTCACATTATTATTATCAAATAACTTAACTGCATGCATTGATGCGTTTATAAATGCTTTACAAATAAATAACCTTCTGTTGACTTCTGTTAGTCACTGCTCACACTCAGCCAAAAACACTTAATTTAATTTTCAAGGTAGAACACAACAGCATATACACTATAGGAATTTCCTCCAGTGCAGCCAGCTCAGGTTATAGGCTACTGGACAGCACATTAAGAGGACACCGTAGAAATGGAACGCATGGAATGGACTACACTCATTGCTGATTCTGATTGCATGCCTGCAAAACAGCCAATCTATCATAGTATTTCTACATTTCAATATCTGATACAGGTGTCCATTCTATGCTTTCTATTTCTATGATTGACTTGGCAGCAATAGAACATTAAACGTGTAGCTAGTCCCAGCAAGTGAAATAAGTAAAAGTGATAAAAAGTTGCCCTTAAAAGTGAAATATGATCAGTTTTAGCAATAGAACATAAGAGTGGAATAGACAGACGTTGCCACTAAAACTGATCTAAGGTCAGTTTTATTTATCAGACTGACTTTAGGGCAGCGTCTGTCTGGGGTGTAGTGAGTGTACTGTGAACTCTGTGTGAATTAACGGTGGGTCACACACTTTAGTCCTGACTAACTGACCAGTGGAGCATATTGGCTTATAAAATGAGATCGAGAGAGAACACTCAGGTAATAAGACTGCATTTTTAACCTTCTGACAACATAGTATTTTCTTTGAAGTTAATAAATAATATGTTTCATTTGAATGTCCTGTTATTATCATATATTACTGGTAGCAAAACATGTTCGATAGCACAACCTTGTATGTTGCATATGAAAATGCCATTCAAATTTCACCCCCACAGACACACATACACTCACACAATCGCAAATGCAGACACAAGCACACACAAATAAACTCCCATGGACGTCATGACAACCATCCAGTCCATCTCTCGATCTATCTATCTATCTATCTTATAAAATAAAGTGAATGAAGTAAACCACCAACCGGGCTGACCACAAAATTCCTGTTTTAAAATGAGAAGAGGAAACTGAAAATCCCGGACAGGAAGTCCCTCTCCCGCATGCCACCTCAGCCCTCGTTGACCTCTCAGCCCATGCCTCCCCTCCCCAATCCCCCCCACTCTCCCTCTGCCCCCAACACAACAGAAAGGTAACATCTGTCACCCAGTCACCCCTACTACACAATGAGAACAGAACAGTAGCTCTTTGTTTTGCATTGGAGTGTTCCAGAACGTCCAGTAGAGTGTTCCAGAGCGTTCAGTAGAGTGTTCCAGAACGTTCAGTAGAGTGTTCCAGAACGTTCAGTAGAGTGTTCCAGAACGTTCAGTAGTGTTCCAGAACGTCCAGTAGTGTTCCAGAACGTTCAGTAGAGTGTTCCAGAACGTGCAGTAGAGTGTTCCAGAATGTCCAGTAGAGTGTTCCAGAATGTCCAGTAGAGTGTTCCGTAGTGTGTTGTGGTCAAGTCAGGGGCCTTCAGTAGTGTGTGTGACCAGGTCAGATCAGGTAATGATGGAACCTGCAGTACAGTTTGTCCAGTAGGACTCCTCAACCATCCATGGCAAAGTCTTGCCACACTGGTGGAGAGGTGGGCTGGGCAGCAACAGGACGGGGTAGGGGGGAGGAGGAGGATGGTGTGTGTGCCATCACTGTATAAGGGTATATGTTGACTTGTGTGTGTGTGTGTGTGTGTGTGTGTGTGTGTGTGTGTGTGTGTGTGTGTGTGTGTGTGTGTGTGTGTGTGTGTGTGTGTGTGTGTGTGTGTGTGTGTGTGTGTGTGTGTGTGTGTGTGTGTGTGTGCATCATCCCTGTATATTGCTGTTGTTGTCGGTGCCGTTGGGCTCCCCCATGTTCATGCGGCCCATGGAGACACCCACACTGTTGACGGCGTCACGGCGGGGGGGCATGCGCTCGTTGATCCGGTCCAGACCCTTGGCCTCCGCAAAGCTATTGATCTTATGTTGAGGAGAGAAGCCTCGGATTGCTGGGGAAACAGATCTCAACACAATTACACACAGATGTAATACACACACACAATGTAGTTACATTGCAGTTGCTACACACTAAGGAGTTAGGGCTCTTTGGGAAAAGGGACTTTGTATTTATTAAGGAACCCCGTTAATCCTGCCAAGGCAGCAGCTACTCTTCCTGGGGTTTATTAAGGAACCCAATTAGTTCTGCCAAGGCAGCAGCTACTCTTCCTGGGGGTTTATTAAGGATCCCCATTAGTTCCTGCCAAGGCAGCAGCTTCTCTTCCTGGGGTTTATTAAGGAACCCCATTAGTTCTGCCAAGGCAGCAGCTACTCTTCCTGGTGTCCACACATATTAAAGCACTTACATTACATTTACAATAAAAGATAAAACAGTACATAATATAACATTATTACACTACTACACATCTACAATACAAAACATATAATACCACCATATAACAATATCACAATGCATGTGTTGTACCTTTGTGTGTGTCTCATCACAGTCCCTGTTCCATTAGATTTATTTTTACCTGCTTTTTAAAATCCGATTCTACTGCTTGCATCATTTACCTTATGTGGAATAGAGTTCCATGTGGTCATGGCTCTATGTAGTACTGTGTACCTCCCATAGTCTGTTCTGGACTTGGGGACCGTGTAGAGACCTCTGGTGGCATGTCTTGTGGGGTATACATGTGTTTCCGAGCTGTGTGCTAGTAGTTTAGAAAGACAGCTCGGTGCATTCAACATGTCAACACCTCTCATAAATAAAAGTAGTGATGAAGTCAATCTCTCTTCCAGCCATGAGCCATGAGAGATTGACATGCCTGTCATTAATGTTAGCTCTCCATGTACTTTGAAGGGCCAGCTGTGCTGCCCTGTTCTGAGCCAACTGCAAAGTCCCTGTTTGTGGCACCTGACCACACGACAGAACAGTAGTCAAGGTGCGACAAAACTAGGGCCTGTAGGACTTGCCTTGTTGATAGTGTTGTTAAGAAGGTATAAACTAGGCCTGTAGGACCTGCCTTGTTGATAGTGCTGTTAAGAAGGTAGAAACTAGGGCCTGTAGGACTTGCCTTGTTGATAGTGTTGTTAAGAAGGTAGAAACTAGGGCCTGTAGGCCTTGCCTTGTTGATAGTGCTGTTAAGAAGGCAGAAACTAGGGCCTGTAGGACTTGCCTTGTTGATAGTGCTGTTAAGAAGGTAGAAACTAGGGCCTGTAGGACTTGCCTTGTTGATAGTGCTGTTAAGAAGGTAGAAACTAGGGCCTGTAGGACCTGCCTTGTTGATAGTGCTGTTAAGAAGGTAGAAACTAGGGCCTGTAGGACTTGCCTTGTTGATAGTGTTGTTAAGAAGGTAGAAACTAGGGCCTGTAGGCCTTGCCTTGTTGATAGTGCTGTTAAGAAGGCAGAAACTAGGGCCTGTAGGACTTGCCTTGTTGATAGTGCTGTTAAGAAGGTAGAAACTAGGGCCTGTAGGACTTGCCTTGTTGATAGTGCTGTTAAGAAGGTAGAAACTAGGGCCTGTAGGACCTGCCTTGTTGATAGTGCTGTTAAGAAGGTAGAAACTAAGGCCTGTAGGACCTGCCTTGTTGATAGTGCTGTTAAGAAGGTAGAGCAGGACTTTATTATGAACAGACATTCATATTAGCTACTGTTGTATCAATATGTTTTGACCATGACAGTTTACAATCCAGGGTTACTCCAAGCAGTTTAGTCACCGCACCTTGCTCAATTTCCACATGATTTATTACGAGTATTTGTTGAAGTTTAGGGTTTAGTGAATAATTTGTCCCAAATACAATGCTTTTAGTTTTGGAAATATTTAGGACGAACTGATTCCTTGCCACCCATTCTGAAACTAATTGCAGCACTTTGTTAAGTGTTGCAGTCATTTCAGTTGCTGTAGTAGCTGATGTGTATAGTGTTGAGTATTCCGCATACATAAACACACAGGCTTTACTCAAAGCCAGTGGCATGTCGTCAGTAAATATCGAAAAAAGTAAGGGGCCTGAACAGCTACACTGGGGAACTCCTGATTCTACCTGGATCATGTTTATTGTTAAATAACACCCTCTGTGTTCTGTTAGGGCCAGTATCCTGGAATCGCCTCTTCACTGTTGACATTGAGACTGTTTTTTTTTGCGGGTACTATTTAAGGAAGCTGCCAGTTGAGGACTTGTGAGGCATCTGGTTCTCAAACTAGACACTCTAATGTACTTGTCCTCTTAGTCAGTTGTGCACCGGGGCCTCCCATTCTTTCTTTCTGGTTAGAGACTGTTTGTAATGTTCTGTGAAGGGAGTAGTATACAGCGTTGTACCAGATCTTCAGTTTCTTGGCAATTTCTCACATAGAATAGCCTTCATTTTTTCTAATGATCAATTAGCCTTTTAAAATGCTAAACTTGGATTAGCTAACACAACGTGCCATTGGAACACAGGAGTGATGGTTGCTGATAATGGGACTCTGTACGCCTATGTAGATATTCAATGAAAAATCAGCTGTTTCCAGCTACAACAGTCATTTACAACATTAACAATGTCTACACTGTATTTCTGATGAACTTGAAGTTATTTTAATGATCAAAAAATGTGCTTTTCTTTCAAAACAAGGGCATTTCTAAGTGACCCCAAATGTTTTGAACGGTAGTGTATATATATGCATATACATACATATATACATATACACACTTTTTTTAGTATATACCATCCTTAATTATTCCCCACAAACCCTATCACCGCTCCCCCAATTGGAGTACTTAATAAACAATAACACATAGGCTTCTACTTCCTGCTTATACTTACTATACACATTTTAAAGACACAATCTATTTTACAATAGTTATATTTAGTTTGTTTTTAGTCCTGGCCTTCCTCTATTTCTGATGTCCATCCAGTTTGATTTCTATTTACCATATATTTGTAACTGTGCTATTTCACAAAAGTTCTGAACCTATATACATTTTACAGACCCCGTATGTTTTACATTTGTTATCTTGTTGTTATTAGTCCCACCCTGCAGCTCCATTCAACCCCTCCCATCTATCTCTTAACAACATCCATATTGGATATCTATTTGCCATATATTTTTCAAGTGTGATGTGATGCTTCACAAAAGTACTGAACCTTTCTATTCTCATAGTTTCTACAGATTGTAAATTAAAGATAAACATTTTTGCTCAAATAATGATTATATTATTGATTGATTGACTATGACTTATCAAATCACCCAGTATTGCTATCTGCAGTGTTAGTTCTAGGCAAATGTTGCAATTCTTCAGCCATTCCTGAAACTGTGACCAAACTGTGACCAATTCGTTCCAGTCACAGGCAGCAGAGAACTGGTTCCGGTTCCGGTTGGAGCGAGCGGCCGCATCTACACTTCGGTCCGCAGGTAGTATAACTTTTTATAACTTTTCATTACATTTCGTTATAGTACAACGGTTTGATTTGTCTAATCTTAGCAATTTCTTCTTAGCCAGCTACATAGCCGTCTTTGTATCAACGACAATTGCATAATTATCGTATTTCGTCGTCCTAACGTATCTGCCCAGCAGCTAGCTAACATCCACTGTCCACTAGCACTGTAGAAACTACTACACTCAACTGAACGACTCGATTAGTGTAGTGTCAGCTAGCTACATAGTTGTCTTCGTATCCAAGATAATTGTGCAGTTTAGAGTGTGTAGACTTAGAGTGATTATCTTAATTTACCGAGGTTAGCTAGCCAGCTATTTGTCGTCCTTAACGTAGGTAATGCTGCTAGCTAGCTAGCCAACAGCTAGCCAACCTCTACCGAATTGAACTCCAACTACCCGGTCAACATTCCGCGTCGTTCCACAGGTAGTATCACATTTTCATTTCACTTCATTACAGTACAACGGTTTGATTTGTTGATCGTAGCTAGCCAGCTACATAGCCGTCTTTGTATCTAAGACAATTGTGTAGCCTAGAGCGATTTTCTAGGTTAGCTGGCCAGCTATTGTCGTTCTTCTAACGTAGCTAGCCAGCTACCCCCCGAATAGCAGCACTGTAGTAACTATTACAGTACAACGGTTTGTTTTGTTTGATCGTAGCTAGCTAGCTACATAGCCGTCTTTGTTTCTAAGACAATTGTGTAGCCTAGAGCGATTTTCTAGGTTAGCCAGCCAGCTATTGTCGTTCTTTTAAAGTAACGGAACGCAATCAACCTTGCTAGCTAGCCAGCTAGCCCCGAATAGCAGCACTGTAGAAACTATTACACTCGACGGAACGACTTGATTAGTGTAGTGTCAACATCGCAGCCACTACCAGCTAGCCTACTCCAGCAGTACTGTTTCATTTCAATCATTTTAGTCAATAAGATTCTTGCCACGTAAGCTTAACTTTCTGAACATTCGAGACGTGTAGTCCACTTGTCATTCCAATCTCCTTTGCATTAGCCTAGCCTCTTCTGTACCCTGTTAACTATGTGTCTATCTATCCCTGTTCTCTCCTCTCTGCACAGACCATACAAACGCTCCCACCGCGTGGCCGCGGCCACCCTAATCTGGTGGTCCCAGCGCGCACGACCCACGTGGAGTTCCTGGTCTCCGGTAGCCTCTGGAACTGCCGATCTGCGGCCAACAAGGCAGAGTTCATCTCAGCCTATGCCTCCCTCCAGTCCCTCGACTTCCTGGCACTGACGGAAACATGGATCACCACAGATAACACTGCTACTCCTACTGCTCTCTCTTCGTCCGCCCACGTGTTCTCGCACACCCCGAGAGCTTCTGGTCAGCGGGGTGGTGGCACCGGGATCCTCATCTCTCCCAAGTGGTCATTCTCTCTCTCTCCCCTTACCCATCTATCTATCGCCTCCTTTGAATTCCATGCTGTCACAGTTACCAGCCCTTTCAAGCTTAACATTCTTATCATTTATCGCCCTCCAGGTTCCCTCGGAGAGTTCATCAATGAGCTTGATGCCTTGATAAGCTCCTTTCCTGAGGACGGCTCACCTCTCACAGTCCTGGGCGACTTTAACCTCCCCACGTCTACCTTTGACTCATTCCTCTCTGCCTCCTTCTTTCCACTCCTCTCCTCTTTTGACCTCACCCTCTCACCTTCCCCCCTACTCACAAGGCAGGCAATACGCCGACCTCATCTTTACTAGATGCTGTTCTTCCACTAACCTCACTGCAACTCCCCTCCAAGTCTCCGACCACTACCTTGTATCCTTTTCCCTCTCGCTCTCATCCAACACTTCCCACACTGCCCCTACTCGGATGGTATCGCGCCGTCCCAACCTTCGCTCTCTCTCCCCCGCTACTCTTTCCTCTTCCATCCTTTCATCTCTTCCCTCTGCTCATACCTTCTCCAACCTTTCTCCTGACTCTGCCTCCTGAACCCTCCTCTCTTCCCTTTCTGCATCCTTTGACTCTCTATGTCCCCTATCCTCCAGGCCGGCTCGGTCCTCCCCTCCCGCTCCGTGGCTCGATGACTCATTGCGAGCTCACAGAACAGAGCTCCGGGCAGCCGAGCGGAAATGGAGGAAAACTCGCCTCCCTGCGGACCTGGCATCCTTTCACTCCCTCCTCTCTACATTTTCCTCCTCTGTCTCTGCTGCTAAAGCCACGTTCTACCACTCTAAATTCCAAGCATCTGCCTCTAACCCTAGGAAGCTCTTTGCCACCTTCTCCTCCCTCCTGAATCCTCCCCCCTCCTCCCTCTCTGCAGATGACTTCGTCAACCATTTTGAAAAGAAGGTCGACGACATCCGATCCTCGTTTGCTAAGTCAAACGACACCGCTGGTTCTGCTCACACTGCCCTACCCTGTGCTCTGACCTCTTTCTCCCCTCTCTCTCCAGATGAAATCTCGCTTCTTGTGACGGCCGGCCGCCCAACAACCTGCCCGCTCGACCCTATCCCCTCCTCTCTCCTCCAGACCATTTCCGGGGACCTTCTCCCTTACCTCACCTCGCTCATCAACTCATCCCTGACCGCTGGCTACGTCCCTTCCGTCTTCAAGAGAGCGAGAGTTGCACCCCTTCTGAAGAAACCTACACTCGATCCCTCCGATGTCAACAACTACAGACCAGTATCCCTTCTTTCTTTTCTCTCCAAAACTCTTGAACGTGCCGTCCTTGGCCAGCTCTCCCGCTATCTCTCTCAGAATGACCTTCTTGATCCAAATCAGTCAGGTTTCAAGACTAGTCATTCAACTGAGACTGCTCTTCTCTGCATCACGGAGGCGCTCCGCACTGCTAAAGCTAACTCTCTCTCCTCTGCTCTCATCCTTCTAGACCTATCGGCTGCCTTCGATACTGTGAACCATCAGATCCTCCTCTCCACCCTCTCCGAGTTGGGCATCTCCGGCGCGGCCCACGCTTGGATTGCGTCCTACCTGACAGGTCGCTCCTACCAGGTGGCGTGGCGAGAATCTGTCTCCTCGCCACGCGCTCTCACCACTGGTGTCCCCCAGGGCTCTGTTCTAGGCCCTCTCCTATTCTCGCTATACACCAAGTCACTTGGCTCTGTCATAACCTCACATGGTCTCTCCTATCATTGCTATGCAGATGACACACAATTAATCTTCTCCTTTCCCCCTTCTGATGACCAGGTGGCGATCGCATCTCTGCATGTCTGGCAGACATATCAGTGTGGATGACGGATCACCACCTCAAGCTGAACCTCGGCAAGACGGAGCTGCTCTTCCTCCCGGGGAAGGACTTTCCATGATCTCGCCATCACGGTTGACAACTCCATTGTGTCCTCCTCCCAGAGCGCTAAGAACCTTGGCGTGATCCTGGACAACACCCTGTCGTTCTCAACCAACATCATGGCGGTGGCCCGTTCCTGTAGGTTCATGCTCTACAACATCCGCAGAGTACGACCCTGCCTCACACAGGAAGCGGCGCAGGTCCTAATCCAGGCACTTGTCATCTCCCGTCTGGATTACTGCAACTCGCTGTTGGCTGGGCTCCCTGCCTGTGCCATTAAACCCCTACAACTCATCCAGAACGCCGCAGCCCGTCTGGTGTTCAACCTTCCCAAGTTCTCTCACGTCACCCCGCTCCTCCGCTCTCTCCACTGGCTTCCAGTTGAATCGCATCCGCTACAAGACCATGGTGCTTGCCTACGGAGCTGTGAGGGGAACGGCACCGCAGTACCTCCAGGCTCTGATCAGGCCCTACACCCAAGCAAGGGCACTGCGTTCATCCACCTCTGGCCTGCTCGCCTCCCTACCATTGAGGAAGTACAGTTCCCGCTCAGCCCAGTCAAAACTGTTCGCTGCTCTGGCCCCCCAATGGTGGAACAAACTCCCTCACGACGCCAGGACAGCGGAGTCAATCACCACCTTCCGGAGACACCTGAAACCCCACCTCTTCAAGGAATACCTAGGATAGGATAAGTAATCCTTCTCACCCCCCCCCTTAATGATTTAGATGCACTATTGTAAAGTGGCTGTTCCACTGGATGTCAGAAGGTGAATTCACCAATTTGTAAGTCGCTCTGGATAAGAGCGTCTGCTAAATGACTTAAATGTAAATGTAAAAACGAGCTACACATGGACAGTACCAAAATAAATGATCTAATGACTCTGCCTCCTTGCAGCAAAATCTGCAGAGCTGAGAAGATTGTATCCCCCATATATATAACATTCTGTTGCAAGAATTTTGTATAATAATTTAAATTGAAAAATTCTGTTTTGAATATGGTGTTGTTTTGCATGTCAATTCATTAACCATGTGCCATGGAATGGTACATTGAAAATCTCTTCCCAACTATTTTGCAATTTATATGGCACAGCTGTCAATTTTTTTTAATCCTTAAATGAAACTGGTATATATTTTTATTGATCACAATTTTCTTTACCCAGTTCTTTTGGTCTTCAATGCAGGGCCGACAGACAAGTTCCTGACTTTTCCTTACTGAATAAAGGGGAAAAGGCCATTCTTGAACACGGGGTGAGACATTCTTACTAATTTACTAGAGAACCATTTCAGATTTCAGTATAACTTTTGTATGACTGATACCTTACGTGAGAGGTCTAATGCTTTAATATTTAATCATTTCTGCCCCCCAAATTAATATTCATTATATAAATAGGCCCTTTTAATTTTGTCTGGCTTGCCATTCCAAATAAAATGCAATATTTTTTGCTCATATAATTAAAAAAACTAGTTGCTAGGTGTAGGCAAGGCCATAAGCAAATAGCTAAACTGGGATATGACTACAGAGTTAATCAGGGGATTTTTTTCCACAAATATACAGGTATTTTCCTTTCCATGGTAGCAAGATCTTATGCATTTTTGCAAACTTTCTATAAAAATGTATTGGAGTGAGATCATGTCTTTCTTTCTGGATATGAATACTGAGTGTGTCCACTTCCCCGTCAGACCATTTTATTGGTAAACTACACGGTAATATAAAAGTTGAATTTTTTGGTGATTCATAATATAGTACACTTATCATAATTTGGTTTTAATCCAGAGAGGTTAGAAAAAGTATCTAGATCCTCTATGAGGTTTTGTGGGGATTCTAATTGTGGTTTTAAAAGAAAACATGAATCATCAGCGTACAATGACATCATTTTATAAGAGATTCTCCAAAATTGAAATATTCCAGGCATTTATATTTAAACTCCAGTCATACTTTAACAAAAGCCTTTTCAAAGTCAGCTATGAAAACCAGGCCTGGTTTCCCAGATGTTTCATAGTGTTCTATTGTTTCCAGTATTCAATGCGCTTTAGCTAGAGTTTTTGCATCAAAACACTGAAGTGTAAGAGGCCTCCAATTTTTTTAATGGACTGGATCTTTATATTTACCACTTGGATCCTGTTTCAGTAATAGTGAAAGTAGACCTTCTTGTTGAGTGTCTGACAAACTACCATTTATATGGGAGTGGTTAAAACATGCGGTCCTCTGAGTATATCAACAAATGTTTGGAATACCTCCACTGGTACGCCATCCAGCCCTGAAGATTTCCTGGACTTAAAGGCTTTGATTGCATCAAGAAGTTCCTCCTCTGTAATTTGGCCATCACATGAGTCTTTCTGTACAGCTGATAATTTTACATTATTAATAGGAAACATATCCATACAATCCATACAGTTAGTGGAGATGGTGGAGACTGAAATGAAAATATGTGCTTGAAGTACTTTACTTTACTAGCGTATCATTGTTGATAGACAACAATAATACCTCTTCCACACTGACTTTACGGAACTCAAAAGTAAAATTCTTGTCTTTCATAATTTGGTCCGATATACAGTTGAAGTCGGAAGTTTACATACACTTAGGTTGGAGTCATTAAAACTTGTTTTTCAACCACTCCACACATTTCTTGTTAACAAACTATATGTCACGAATATTACCGAAGGTGACTCCCCTTCTTGTTCGGGTGGCGCTCGGCGGTCGTCGCTGGTCTACTAGCTATCACCGATCCGTTGTTCTGTGTTCCTTTGGTTTTGTCTGATTGGTATCACCTGTTTCTTGTTTGGTTGTTAGGGTAGGGTTATATATAGTTTGTTCAGCCCGCTTCTGTTTCGTGCGGGCTTGTTCGTCTGTTCTATGTTTGAGTGTATTTTGTTTGTATTTTGGGTTTCGCGCTGTCCGTTAATATTTCTGATCATTTGTTTTCCTACTTTTGTTCATGTTATTTTTCCGGGACATTAAAGCGTGATTTTTTCCCACATCTTTTGCTCTCTGCGCCTGACTCCACACCTCCTCACTCATTTGCCGTAACACTATAGTTTTGGCAAGTCAGTTAGGACATCTACTTTGTGCATGACACAAGTAATTTCTCCAACAATTATTTACAGACAGATGGTTTCACTTATAATTCACTGTATCATAATTCCAGTGGGTCAGAAGTTTACATACACTAAGTTGACTGTGCCTTTAAACAGCTTGGAACATTCCAGAAAAGTATGTAATGGATATAGAAGCTTCTGATAAGCTAATTGGCATCATTTGAGTCAATTGAAGGTGTACCTGTGGATGTATTTCAAGGCCTACCTTCAAACTCAGTGCCTCTTTGCTTGACATCATGTGAAAATCAAAATAAATCAGTTAAGATCTCAGAAAATAAATTGGAGACCTCCACAAGTTTGGTTCATCCTTGGGAGCAATTTCCAAAAGCCTGAAGGTACCACGTTCATCTGTACAAACAATAGTACGCAAGTATAAACACCATGGGACCATACAGTTGTCATGGTCGGCAGGGTAGCCTAGTGGTTAGAGTGTTGGGCTAGTAACTGGAAAGTTGCGGGTTCAAACCCCTGAGCTGACAAGGTACGAATCTGTCGTTCTGCACCTGAACAGGCAGTTAACCCACTGTTCCCAGGCCGTCATTGAAAATAAGAATTTGTTCTTAACTGACTTGCCTGGTTAAATAAAGTTTAAAAAAAAATACTGCTCAAGGAGAAGAAGGATTTGTCTCTTAGAGATGAACATACTTTGGTGCGAAAAGTGCAAAACAATCCCAGAACAACAGCAAAGGACCCTGTGAAGATTCTGAAGGAAACAGGTACAAAAGAAATGTCCTCTGATCTGATAAAACAAAAATATAACTTTTTGGCCATAATGACCATCGTTATGTTTGGAAGAAAAGGTGGAGGCTTGCAAGCCGAAGAACACCATCCCAACCTTGAAGCAGCATCATGTTGTGGTGGTACTTTGCTGCAGGAGGGACTGGTGCACTTCACAAAATAGATGGCATCATGAGGAGGAACTGTATGTGGATATATTGTAGCAACATCTCAGACATCAGTCAGGAAGTTAAAGCTTGGTCATAAATGGGTCTTCCAAATGGACAATGACCCCAAGCATACTTCCAAAGTTGTGGCAAAATGGCTTAAGGACAACAAAGTCGAGGTTTGGAGTGGCCATCACAAAGCTTTGACCTCAATCCTATAGAAAATTTGTGGGCAGAAATGAAAAAGCATGTGCAAGGCCTACAAACCTGACCCAGTTACACCAGTTATGTCAGGAGGAATGGTCCAAAATTCACCCAACTTATTGTGGGAAGCTTGTGGAAGGCTACCCGAAACGTTTGACTCAAGTTAAACAATTTAAAGGCAATGCTACCAAATAATAACTGAGTGTATGTAAACTTCTGACCCACTGGGAATGTGATGAAAGACATAAAAGCTTAAATAAATAATTCTCTCAACTATTATTCTGACAATAAAATAAAATAAAAAGTGGTGATCCTAGCTGACCTAAGACAGGGAATTTCTACTAGGATTAAATGTCAGGAATTGTGAAAAACTGATTTGAAATGTATTTGGCTAAGGTGTATGTAAACTTCCGACTTCAACTGTTCTTGGATGTGTAGTGTCAGCGTTTGTTGCTGACATGTCATACCTAAGTTTGCTTATCTTGCCAATGAAAAAGTAATTAAAGTAGTTGGAAATATCAGTGGGCTTTGTGATGAATGAGCCATCTGATTCAATGAATGATGGAGCCGAGTTAGCCTTTTTCCCCAAAATGTCATTTAAGGTGCTCCAAAGCGTTTTACTATCATTCTTTATATCATTGATTTTTGTTTCATAGTGTAGTTTATTTTTATTTGTATTTAGTTTAGTAACATGATTTCTTAATTTGCAGTACGTTTGCCAATCAGTTGGGCTGCCAGACTTAATTGCCATACCTTTTGCCTCATCCCTCTCAACCATACAATTTTTCAATTCTTCATCAATCCAAGGGGATTTAACAGTTTTTACAGTCATTTTCTTAATGGGTGTATGCTTATTAGTAACTGGAATAAGCAATTTCATAAATGTGTCAAATGTAGTGAGTGTCTGGTTGCTCCTCATTACACACCACAGACCAGCAAATATTATTTACATCATCAACATATGAATCACTACAAAACTTGTGGTATGACCTCTTATACACCATATTAGGCCCAGACTTTGGAACTTTGGTTTTCCTAGATATGGCTATTATATTGTGATCACTACATCCTATGGATCTGGATACGGCTTTAAAGCAAATATCTGCAGCATTAGTAAAGATGTGATCAACAGATGTTGATGATTTAATTCATGTGCTGTTTGTAACTACCCTGGTACGTTGACTGATAACCTGAACCAGTTTGCAGGCACTGGTTACACTATGATTTTTTTTACTTGGGTGGGCAGCTTGATGATAGCCAGTCAATATTTAAATCACCCAGAAAGTATACTTATCTGTTGATATCTCATACATTATCAAGCATTTCACACATATTATCCAGATACTGACTGTTAGCACTTGGTGGTGTATAGCAGCTTCCCACCAGAATGGGTTTTAGGTGAGGCAGATGAACCTGTAGCCATATTACTTCAGCAGTATTTAACATGAGATCGTCTCTAAGCTTTACAGGAATGACGTTCTGAATATAAACAGCAACACCACCTCCGTTGGCATTTCTGTCTTTTCGGTAGATGTTATAATCATGTATTGCTACCACTGTATCATCAAATGTATTATCTAAGTGAGTTCCAGAGATTGTCAGAATATGAATGTCATCTGTTACTAGCAAATTATTGACTTCATGGAACTTGTTCCTCAGGCTGCATATGTTAATATGGGCTAATTTTAGATGGTGGTTCTATGTGGAACCATAATGACTCAAATAACCGTTTGAGCCCTTCAATGGTTCTTTGCATTTCTGAAAATTGGTTCTTTCCTCTTTTAGTAAAAATTAAAATGTATGGGTGTCGGCTCATTCAAATATTTGGGGCTTGGTTTGCTCACGGCTCCTTTTCAACTGTGAGTGAGCGTGTCATTCCAGTCTAGCAGTTGTGTTATGTCCTTACATGTTAAATATGACTATGGCCAGTGATGGTTACATATGACTCATGTTCTTTATAGAGCCTCAGGAAATTGTTCTTTATAACACTATAAAGGTTCTATTTAGAACCGTATGAGCATGTTTCTTTATAGAACCTTTCAAAAAGGGTTCTATACAGCACGAAAAAGGGATCTACTATCGTTAGGAACCAAAGAAACCTCTATTTGGCACTATATAAAATATATATGGAATATATACAATATGTGTGTACCAGGCTTGGGGTCAACTTAATTTCAATTCCAGTAAATTCAGGAAGTATACTGAAATTCCAATTCTCTTCTATGCTTTTAAATTAGGAAAATTTGGAATTGGAATTTGGTTTAATTCTGAATTGATTGGAATTGAAATGGAATTGTCCACAACCCTGCTTGCTACATACACACACGATAAGCAGTTCCTACACACGATAACCAGTTACTAGGCTTGGGCGGTATGCCGTATACAGTGCCTTGCGAAAGTATTCGGCCCCCTTGAACTTTGCAACCTTTTGCCACAATTCAGGCTTCAAACAAAAAGATATAAAACTGTATTTTTTGTAAAGAATCAACAACAAGTGGGACACAATCATGAAGTGGAACGACATTTATTGGATATTTCAGACTTTTTTAACAAATCAAAAACTGAAAAATTGGGCGTGCAAAATTATTCAGCCCCTTTACTTTCAGTGCAGCAAACTCTCTCCAGAAGTTCAGTGAGGATCTCTGAATGATCCAATGTTGACCTAAATGACAAATGATGATAAATACAATCCACCTGTGTGTAATCAAGTCTCCGTATAATTGCACCTGCACTGTGATAGTCTCAGAGGTCCGTTAAAAGCGCAGAGAGCATCATGAAGAACAAGGAACACACCAGGCAGGTCCGAGATACTGTTGTGAAGAAGTTTAAAGCCGGATTTGGATACAAAAAGATTTCTCAAGCTTTAAACATCCCAAGGAGCACTGTGCAAGCGATAATATTGACATGGAAGGAGTATCAGACCACTGCAAATCTACCAAGACCTGGCCGTCCCTCTAAACTTTCAGCTCATACAAGGAGAAGACTGATCAGAGATGCAGCCAAGAGGCCCATGATCACTCTGGATGAACTGCAGCGATCTACAGCTGAGGTGGGAGACTCTGTCCATAGGACAACAATCAGTCGTATATTGCACAAATCTGGCCTTTATGGAAGAGTGGCAAGAAGAAAGCCATTTCTTAAAGATATCCATAAAAAGTGTCGTTTAAAGTTTGCCACAAGCCACCTGGGAGACACACCAAACATGTGGAAGAAGGTGCTCCGGTCAGATGAAACCAAAATTCAACTTTTTGGCAACAATGCAAAACGTGATGTTTGGCGTAAAAGCAACACAGCTCATCACCCTGAACACACCATCTCCACTGTCAAACATGGTGGTGACAGCATCATGGTTTGGGCCTGCTTTTCTTCAGCAGGGACAGGGAAGATGGTTAAAATTGATGGGAAGATGGTTAAAATTGATGGGAATATGGATGGAGCCAAATACAGGACCATTCTGGAAGAAAATCTGATGGAGTCTGCAAAAGACCTGAGACTGGGACGGAGATTTGTCTTCCAACAAGACAATGATCCAAAACATAAAGCAAAATCTACAATGGAATGGTTCAAAAATAAACATATCCAGGTGTTAGAATGGCCAAGTCAAAGTCCAGACCTGAATCCAATCGAGAATCTGTGGAAAGAACTGAAAACTGCTGTTCACAAATACTCTCCATCCAACCTCACTGAGCTCGAGCTGTTTTGCAAGGAAGAATGGGAAACAATGTCAGTCTCTCGATGTGCAAAACTGATAGAGACAGACCCCAAGCGACTTACAGCTGTAATCGCAGCAAAAGGTGGCGCTACAAAGTATTAACTAAAGGGGGCTGAAAAATTTTGCAAGCCCAATTTTTCAGTTTTTGATTTGTTAAAAAAGTTTGAAATATCCAATAAATGTCGTTCCACTTCATGATTGTGTCCCACTTGTTGTTGATTCTTCACAAAAAAATACAGTTTTATATCTTTATGTTTGAAGTCTGAAATGTGGCAAAAGGTCGCAAAGTTCAAGGGGGCCGAATACTTTCGCAAGGCACTGTATACCCTATAGGGCTCCCGACTTGCGCAGCGGTCTAAGGCACTGCAGCTCAGTGCAAGAGGCATCACGACACCCTGGTTTGATTCAAGGCTGTATCACATCGGGCCGTGATTGAGAGTCCCATAGGGCGGCACCCAATTGGCCCAGGGTTTGGCGGGGTAGGCCGTCATTGTAAATACGCATTTGCTCTTAACTGACTTGCCTAGTTAAATAAATAAATAAAATATATATGGGGTATTTGGAAATAGTTAGCCACTAAAATATGCAGTTTTGTCACACAACACAATGCCACAGATGTCTATATTTTGAAGGAGCGCACAATTGGCATGCTGACTGCAGGAATGTCCACCAGAGCAGTTGCCAGAGAATTGAATAAGATAATCCACCCGCCTTTGTCTATCTACCATAAGCCGCGTCCGACGTTGTTTTAGAGAATATGGCAGTACGTCCAACCCGGCCTCACAACCGCAGACCACGTGTAACCACGCCAGCCCAGGACGTCCCTTCCAGCTTCTTCACCTGCGGGATCATCTGAGACCAGCCATCCAGACAGCTGATGAAACTGAAGAGTATTTGTGTCTGTAATAAAACTCATTCTGATTGGCTGGGCCTAGCTCTTAAGGGGGGGGCTATGCAGGCCCACCCATGGATGCCACCCTGCCCAGTCATGTGAAATTCATAGATTAGGGCCTAATGAATGTATTTCGATTGACTGATTTCCTTCTATGAACTGTAACTCAGTAAAATAGTTGAAATTGTTCTATGTTGCGTTTATGTTTTTGTTCAGTATACATTTTTGTTCAACACATTCAGCAGAAAATAGCTTCATTTTCATCAGATGATAACAGAAGTACAATGCTATTTGTCTGGCAGCCTCACAAGTAAATGAGTTTACAATGAAAAAGCAAGGTATTTTGGGCAAAAAAAGGATGCATTGCCATCATATTTCTAATGTTTATCGTAAACAGAATGTATCCAGCTACATTTCCTAAAGTTTTGCTTAAAGTCAATCTTGCATTATACCGTAAAAAATAGTCTACATGGAAAAGTACCAGAGAAAACTAGTCTATATGGAAAACCAACAGAGAAAAATAGTCTATATGGAAAAGTACCAGAGAAAGAAAAGTAGCTACACATTAGTCAGAGCTCTGTCATCCGAGTGGAGAAGTGCAACTGAAGCACAAAATGTGTCTGATGCCGAGCAGAAATGACAATAAGAAGCACTTTAGATCTGCATCTTCAAAACGCAGCAAGATATTTCTTATGTGTTTAATATATTTGTCTGCGTGTAAATCGCAGCATTCTGCATTAATGCGTCCCATTAACTTGCTAGTTATCTCAGTAAGTGGCTGAATTCATAAGGAGACGGAGCATCATATCGTGTCATCTATCTGCCGTGTTTGAGAAATCTGTACAACTGCCTGCTATCTTGATTTTATGGTGTTTTTTTCTCCTCTCCGTTCTTGGCCCGTCTGCTATTGCCCCATCTTCTTGCCCCATCTTCTTTGAGCAGAGCAGGCAGGACTGTTGCCCTAGCGACTCCAGACTCCACACAGACACAGCATGTACCACGAGTGAAAAATCTATGTTAACCTCTTTCAGTTCATATGACTTCTAATGTGTTGAAGGATCTCTTGAAGTTTATGCTTGTGTGTGTGGGTGTGCAACCACACACCCTCTGGGCAGACAGCAAAACGTGTTTGCTTGACCCCAATCAGGAAACTGTTGATTTTCAGAGAAACTGAACTGATTTCCTGTTGTTTTGAGATCTCACTTAAAGAGTAGAATAACTAGCTGTTGTTTTGAGATCTCACTAGAAGAGTAGAATAACTAGCTGTTGTTTTGAGATCTCACTAGAAGAGTAGAATAACTAGCTGTTGTTTTGAGATCTCACTAGAAGAGTAGAATAACTAGCTGTTGTTTTGAGATCTCACTAGAAGAGTAGAATAACTAGCTGTTGTTTTGAGATCTCACTAGAAGAGTAGAATAACTAGCTGTTGTTTTGAGATCTCACTAGAAGAGTAGAATAACTAGCTGTTGTTTTGAGATCTCACTAGAAGAGTAGAATAACTAGTTGTTGTTTTGAGATCTCACTAGAAGAGTAGAATAACTAGCTGTTGTTTTGAGATCTCACTAGAAGAGTATCCAATTTGTAAGTCGCTCTGGATAAGAGCGTCTGCTAAATGACTTAAATGTAATGTAAATGTAGAATAACTAGCTGTTGTTTTGAGATCTCACTAGAAGAGTAGAATAACTAGCTGTTGTTTTGAGATCTCAATGGAAGAGTAGAATAACTAGCTGTTGCTACAGAACGAGACGACCAATTTACAGTTAGTCTGCACCTTCTACCATAGTTTAGTCTCATTCACCACACATGAACACATACCAAGATGTTTTGTGTGTGCTTGTGTAAAATAGTTTGACTATATAAGTCTTCTGTACTCATTGTGTCATCGAGCTCTCAGCCTTACACTTCAGAGTGCATGACTGACCAGCTTCATTATTGCAATTCTTATTAATAAAGATTGATTGTTTGAAGAAATAACAAAGTCTCTCGCAATTGGTTAGAATTTCCACATGCTGCTTCTAACCTCAGACAAGCATGCGTCAAAACTTTGTTCATTTGCAAACTTTGTTCATTTGCACAGTGTCTCTCATTCACAATCGGCTGGGAAAGGTCATAACTCACTAAAAATGTCATTCAGTAGCTCCAAGCTATATACACTGCAGACCCCTTTCCTTTTCCACATGTTATGTTACAGCCTAATTCTAAAATGGATTCAATTGTTTTTTCCCCTCGTCAATCTACACATAATACCCCATAATGACAAAGCAAAATCAGGTTTTTAGAAATGTTTGCATGTGTATTAAAAAGCTTGGCACACCTGTATTTGGGGCGTTTCTCCCATTCTTCTCTGAAGATCCTCTCAAGCTCTGTCAGTTTGGATGGGGAGCTTCGCTGCACAGCTATTTTCAGATCTCTCCAGAGATGTCCTGTTGGATGGTGAACCTTTGCCCCAGTCTGAGGTCCTAAGCTTTGGAGCTGGTTATCATCAAGGATCTCTCTGTACTTTGCTCTGTTCGTCTTTCCCTCGATCCTGATTAGTCTCCCAGTCCCTGCCGCTGAAAAACATCTCCACAGCATGATTCTGCCACCACCATGCTTCACCGTGGGGATGGTGCCAGGTTTCCTCTATATGTGATGCTTGGCATTCAGGCCAAAGAGTCCAATCTTGGTTTCATCAGACCAGAGACTCTTATTTCTCATGACCTGAGAGTCCTTTAGGTACCTTTTGCAAACTCCATGTGGGCTGTCATGTGCCTTTTTCTAAGGAGTGACTTCCGTCTGGCCACTCTACCATAAAGGCCTGATTGGTGGAGGGCTGCAGAGATGGTTGTTCTTCTGGAAGGTTCTCCCATCTCCACAGAGGAACTCTGCGGCTCTGTCACAGTCACCAAGGCACTTCTCCCCTGATTGCTCAGTTTGGCCGTGCAGCCAGCTCTAGGAAAAGTCTTGGTGGTTCTAAACTTCTTCCATTTAAGAACGATGGGGACATCCTGAGGGGTGCAACGTCACAGTGTTGCGGAGTCACTACAGCCTGGGGTTCGATCCCAGGCTGTGTCATTACTGGCCGTGACCCGCAGTCCCATAGGGCAGCGCACAATTGGCCTAGCATCATCTGGGTTAGGTGAAGGTTTGGCCAGGGGGGCTTTGCTTGGCTCATCGCGCTCTAGTGACACCTTGTGGTGGGCCTGGCACCTGCAGGCTGACTTTGGTCATCAGTTTTACAGTATTTCCTCTGACACATTGGTGCAGCTGGCTTCTGGGTTAAGCGAGCGGATGTTAAGAAGTGCGGCTTGGCGGGTCATGTTTCGGAGGACGCATGACTCGTCCTTCGCCTCTCCTGAGTTCGTTGAGGGAGTTGCAGCGATGAGACAAGATCACGAAATTGGAGAGAAAAAGGCGGTAAAAATGACAACAAAAATAAATAAATAAAATGTTTATTTAAATTACGATGGAGATTTTTTGGTACCCTTCCCCAGATCTGTGCCTCGACACAATCCTGTCTCGGAGCTCTACGGACAATTCCTTCGACCTCATGGTTTGTTTTTTTCTCTGACATGCACTGTCAACTGTGGGACCTTATATAGACAGGTGGGTGCCTTTCCAAATCATGTCAAAACAATTGAATTTACTAAAGGTGGACTCAAATCAAGTTGTAGAAACATCTCAAGAATGATCAATGGAAACCGGATGCACCTGAGCTCAATTTCGAGTCTCCTAGCAAAGGGTCTGAATACTTATGTAAATCAGGTATTTGCAAACATTTCGATTAAACTGTTTTTGCTTTGTCATTATGGGGTATTGTGTGTACATTGATGAGGATCCATTTTTTCAATCAATTTTAGAATAAGGCTGTAATGTAACAAAATATGGAAAAAGTCAAGGGGTCTGAATACTTTCCGAATGCACTGTATGTATAAATCAATGAGCTGGATAGCCTGTCTTTGCAATTTATTGATTTACTTTTGGTTGCGCTCGTTCGCATATTTAGCTACTAGCCTCCATGGAAATTCGCTATTACTTGTGCTAATTTTGTTAGCATTCTGGTAATAGACACCCAATGGGCTTTTTTTGGCACCCCCTTGTGGACTAAGCCAGTAATACCGTATATCCCGTGACGAGAAAAGGAACATATGAACATCTGGATACCACCCAACTCCACTAGTTACTACACAAAAGCCTTATAAATACACACAACAGCTAGGCCAGTACAAACAGAAGATACTGAACACTTACCGTCATAATTTACACACTTACAATCCACTATCCTTCCAGACTTATAAGTGTCAAAATTCAACAGTATCCTACTAGCGACTGACAGTCTACATAAAGACTGTAGTGTTCATGTGTTAACAATGTTTGTCATCACGGAACATTACGTTTCCAACGCAAAACTCCACAGGCTTCACACAGCACATGTTGTTGTACCGAAACAAAATAGCAGAGGTTGTGTAGGGACGATGTTAGAGTTATCGTAGGGTCAGATTCCTCCCCCAGCTGGTTTGTGTGTGTGTGTGTGTGTTTTTCCGGGGGCGTGTCTTGAGGAATGTGAGTTTGAGGGTGTATGTGTGTGAGGAGCGTGTAGAGTTGAGTGTGTGTGTGTGTGTGTGTGTGTGTGTGTGTGTGTGTGTGTGTGTGTGTGTGTGTGTGTGTGTGTGTGTGAGAGAGAGAGAGAGAGAGAGAAGTGTGTAGAGGGGAGTGTGTGTGAGGAGAAGGAATAAGAGCAGTCAGGCTTCACCAGAAGCAGTGCTGTTAGAAGAGCTCAATGCATTATGGATAAGTGTATGGCGTAGATGGGTCGCCATGCCTTATCCCCCTCTTTCTCTACCTTTTTCATTCTCTCACACACTCACTCGCTTAATCTCATTGTTGATGCATGAGTGGAATTTACCTTCTGCGTCCTCAACAGGATCAATGGCTTCAATGGCCTCAATGGTAGCTGAGTATGGAGAGAAAGAGAAAGAGGGAGTGAGAGTGAGAGAAAGATAGAGAGTGAAGGAGAAAGAGAGGGAGAGAGAAAGAGGGAGGAGGGTGAGGGTTATTCATGCAAAACCCTTATGGCGGCACTGCAGCCCTCAGTACAGAGGGCGTTTGGTGTTAGCATGTTCGGTAGCTAGCGTTAGCTCACACACATACACACATACACCAGGCTATTACTCCTCAGCAGTAGTGAGGTGAGGGTGACACTGACTGACATGGTGAGTAACAGATGACGGACTTGAGAGAGAGAGAGAGAGAGAGAGGATGAACATGGGACATAGAGAGAGAGAGAGAGGGTGACAGAGGATGAACATGGGATAGAGAGAGAGAGACAGGATGAACATGGGATATATATATAGAGAGAGAGGGTGACAGAGGATGAACATGGGATAGAGAGAGAGGGTGACAGAGGATGAACATGGGATATATATATATATAGAGAGAGGGTGACAGAGGATGAACATGGGACAGAGAGAGAGAGGGTGACAGAGGATGGACATGGGACAGAGAGAGAGAGAGGGTGACAGAGGATGGACATGGGACATAGAGAGAGAGTGACATAGGATTAACATGGGACATAGAGAGAGAGAGGGTGACAGAGGATGAACATGGGACATAGAGAGAGAGGGTGACAGAGGATGAACATGGGACAGAGAGAGAGAGGGTGACAGAGGATGAACATGGACAGAGAGAGAGAGGGTGACAGAGGATGAACATGGACAGAGAGAGAGAGGGTGACAGAGGATGAACATGGACAGAGAGAGAGAGAGAGAGAGAGAGAGAGAGAGATAGTGACATAGGATGAACATGGGACAGAGAGAGAGAGAGAGAGGGTGACAGAGGATGAACATGGGACAGAGAGAGAGCGTGAGAGAGCGAGAAAGAAAGAAAGAGGGTGACAGAGGAAAGGAAGGAAAGAGAGGGGCAGACAGACAGACAGACAGAATGACAGACAGAATGACAGACAGACAGACAGACAGACAGACAGACAGACAGACAGACAGATAGATAGATAGATAGATAGATAGATAGATAGATAGATAGATAGATAGATAGATAGATAGATAGATAGAGTGCCTTGCGAAAGTATTCGGCCCCCTTGAACTTTGCGACCTTTTGCCACATTTCAGACTTCAAACATAAAGATATAAAACTGTATTTTTTTGTGAAGAATCAACAACAAGTGGGACACAATCATGAAGTGGAACGACATTTATTGGATATTTCAAACTTTTTTAACAAATCAAAAACTGAAAAATTGGGCGTGCAAAATTATTCAGCTCCCTTAAGTTAATACTTTGTAGCGCCACCTTTTGCTGCGATTACAGCTGTAAGTCGCTTGAGGTATGTCTCTATCAGTTTTGCACATCGAGAGACTGAAATTTTTTCCCATTCCTCCTTGCAAAACAGCTCGAGCTCAGTGAGGTTGGATGGAGAGCATTTGTGAACAGCAGTTTTCAGTTCTTTCCACAGACTCTCGATTGGATTCAGGTCTGGACTTTGACTTGGCCATTCTAACACCCGGATATGTTTATTTTTGAACCATTCCATTGTAGATTTTGCTTTATGTTTTGGATCATTGTCTTGTTGGAAGACAAATCTCCGTCCCAGTCTCAGGTCTTTTGCAGACTCCATCAGGTTTTCTTCCAGAATGGTCCTGTATTTGGCTCCATCCATCTTCCCATCAATTTTAACCATCTTCCCTGTCCCTGCTGAAGAAAAGCAGGCCCAAACCATGATGCTGCCACCACCATGTTTGATAGTGGGTATGGTGTGTTCAGGGTGATGAGCTGTGTTGCTTTTACGCCAAACATAACGTTTTGCATTGTTGCCAAAAAGTTCAGTTTCGGTTTCACCTGACCAGAGCACCTTCTTCCACATGTTGGGGAGGCAGTGTAGCCTAGTGGTTAGAGTGTTGGACTAGTAACTTGAAAGGTTGCAAGTTCAAATCCCTGAGCTGACAAGGTACAAATCTGTCATTCTGCCCCTGAACAGGCAGTTAACCCACTGTTCCTAGGCCATCATTGAAAATAAGAATATGTTCTTAACTGACTTGCCTAGTAAAATTAAGGTAAAAAAAAAAATGTTTGGTGTGTCTCCCAGGTGGCTTGTGGCAAACTTTAAACAACACTTTTTATGGATATCTTTAAGAGATGGCTTTCTTCTTGCCACTCTTCCATAAAGGCCAGATTTGTGCAATATACGACTGATTGTTGTCCTATGGACAGAGTCTCCCACCTCAGCTGTAGATCTCTGCAGTTCATCCAGAGTGATCATGGGCCTCTTGGCTGCATCTCTGATCAGTCTTCTCCTTGTATGAGCTGAAATTTTAGAGGGACGGCCAGGTCTTGGTAGATTTGCAGTGGTCTGATACTCCTTCCATTTCAATATTATCGCTTGCACAGTGCTCCTTGGGAAGTTTAAAGCTTGGGAAATCTTTTTGTATCCAAATCCGGCTTTAAACTTCTTCACAACAGTATCTCGGACCTGCCTGGTGTGTTCCTTGTTCTTCATGATGCTCTCTGCGCTTTTAACGGACCTCTGAGACTATCACAGTGCAGGTGCATTTATACGGAGACTTGATTACACACAGGTGGATTGTATTTATCATCATTAGTCATTTAGGTCAACATTGGATCATTCAGAGATCCTCACTGAACTTCTGGAGAGAGTTTGCTGCACTGAAAGTAAAGGGGCTGAATAATTTTGCACACCCAATTTTTCAGTTTTTGATTTGTTAAAAAAGTTTGAAATATCCAATAAATGTCGTTCCACTTCATGATTGTGTCCCACTTGTTGTTGATTCTTCACAAAAAAATACAGTTTTACATCTTTATGTTTGAAGCCTGAAATGTGGCAAAAGGTCGCAAAGTTCAAGGGGGCCGAATACTTTCGCAAGGCACTGTAGATACACGTAGTAGTGTGTGCATGCAAATGTGTGAGAGAAAGTGGGAATGTGTGTGTGTACGTATGTGCATACGTCATGAGAGTGTATGTAAATATGTGTGTATATGTGTGTGGGCGTGCTTGCCAGTGTGTGTGTGTGTGTGTGTATATGTGTGTGGGCGTGTTTGCCAGTGTGTGTGTGTGTGTGTGTTTGTGTGTGTGTGTGTATATGTGTGTGGTCGTGTTTGCTAGTGTGTGTGTGTGTGTGTGTGTGTGTGTGTGTGTGTGTGTGTGTGTGTGTGTGTGTGTGTGTGTGTGTGTGTGTGTGTGTGTGTGTGTGTGTGTGTACTCACCGCTCTGCAGAGTCTGCTTGCCTCCTGACAGAACTCCGCTGGGCAGCATGCCCGTGGGTGTCAGTCCCTTCAGGGTCAATACGTTCTCACTCTCCTCCCTAAAACACACACACATAGAAGATTAAACACACACACACACACGCACACACATACACACACACACACACAAACAAACACACACACACACACACACACACACACACACACACACACTGTCATGTCTTGTTATGTCTGTTCCTGTCCTTTCTCTTCACTCTGTCTCTCTCTGCTGGTCTTTTTAGGTTACCTTCTCTGTCTCTCATTCTTCAGCTGTTCTACATCTCCCCTAACTAGCTCATTCACCCTTTCCCCACCTGTTCTCTCTTCCCCCTCTGATTAGGTCTCTATTTCTCTCTCTGTTCCTGCTACTTTCAGTGTCTGATTCTTGTTTGTGTTTTTGATGCCAGAAGCAAGCTGTCGTCTCGTTTGCTTCCACCTTGTCCTGTCCTGTCGGAGTCTGCCTGGCAGGTGCATCCTGCACTATACTAACGTTCTTTTTGTTCCGCTGACAACGTTGGAAGAGGATTTATGCCATTCCTGTTTTTCATTAAAGAACTCTGTTTTCTGTTAAAACCGCTTTTGGGTCTTCACTCAAGTTCATAACAGAAGAATCAGACCAAGAATGGACCCAGCGGCTCCGGACCCTTTTCACTCCGCCGTCGAGATCCAGGGAGCGATGCTAGGCAGACACGAGGAGGAATTGTCTGCTGCTCAACATGCCGTTGAGACCCTGGCCGTCCAAGTCTCCGACCTCACAAGACAGGTTCACCAACTCCACCTCGATCCACCGCCCACTTCCAGGGTTTCCGAGTCTCCGGAGCCCAGGATCAACAACCCGCCGTGTTACTCTGGGGAGCCCACTGAGTGCCGCTCATTCCTCACTCAGTGTGATGTGGTGTTCTCTCTCCAGCCCAACACTTACTCCAGGAGCGCAGCCCGCATCGCCTACGTCATTTCTCTCCTTACCGGACGGGCGCGTGAGTGGGGCAAGGCAGTCTGGGAGGCGAGGGCTGAGTGTATTAACCAGTATCAGGACTTTAAGGAGGAGATGATACGGGTTTTTGACCGTTCTGTTTTTGGCGAGGAGGCTTCCAGGGCCCTGTCTTCCCTATGTCAGGGGAATCGATCCATAACGGATTATTCTATTGAGTTTCGCACTCTCGCTGCCTCTAGTGACTGGAACGAGCCGGCTTTGCTCGCTCGTTTTCTGGAGGGTCTCCTCGTCGAGGTTAAGGATGAGATCCTCTCCCGGGAGGTTCCTTCCAGTCTGGACTCCTTAATAGCTCTCGCTATTCGCATAGAGCGACGGTTTGATCTTCGTCGCCGAGCTCGTGGAAAGGAGCTCGCGTTCTCCGTTGCTCCCCTCTCCACATCACTGCCACCTGCCGCATCACTGCCACCCTCCTCCGCCGGCTCGGATGCTGAGCCTATGCAGCTGGGGGTATCCGCATCTCGGCCAAGGAGAGGAACGGAGAATCACCAATCGCCTCTGTCTCTACTGCGGCTCCGCTGGTCATTTTGTCACCTCATGTCCAGTAAAAGCCAGAGCTCATCAGTAAGAGGAGGGCTACTGGTGAGCGCAACTACTCAGGCCTCTCCTTCTGGATCACGCACTACCTTTCCGGTCCATCTCCGCTGGCCCGGTTCATCTGCTTCCTGCAGTGCCTTGATAGACTCTGGGGCGGAGGGCTGTTTTATGGACGAGACCTGGGCTCGGGAACATGACATTCCTCTCAGACAGTTAGGGGAGCCCACGGCCTTGTTCGCTTTAGATGGTAGTTCTCTCCCCAAGATTCAGCGTGAGACGCTGCCTTTAACCCTCACTGTCTCTGGTAATCATAGCGAAACCATTTCTTTTTTAATTTTTCGTTCACCTTTTACACCTGTTGTTTTGGGTCATCCCTGGCTAGTGCGCCATAACCCTTCTATTAATTGGTCTAGTAATACTATCCTATCCTGGAATGTTTCTTGTCATGTAACCTGTTTAATGTCTGCTATCCCTCCTGTTTCCTCTGTCTCTTCTTCACAGGAGGAGCCTGGCGATTTGACAGGGGTGCCGGAGGAGTATCACGATCTGCGCACGGTGTTCAGTCGTTCCAAGGCCACTTCTCTCCCTCCACACCGGTCGTATGACTGTAGTATTGATCTCCTTCCGGGAACTACTCCCCCGGGGTAGATTATACTCTCTATCGGCTCCCGAACGTAGGGCTCTCGAGGATTATTTGTCGGTTTTGCTCGACGCCGGTACCATAGTCTCCTCCTCCTCTCCCCGCCGGAGCGGGGGTTTTTTTTTGTTCAGAAGAAGGACGGGTCCCTGCGCCCATGCGTGGATTATCGAGGGCTGAATGACATAACAGTTAAGAATCGTTATCCGCTTCCTCTTATGTCTTCAGCCTTCGAGATCCTGCAGGGAGCCAGGTTTTTCACCAAATTGGAACTTCGTAACGCCTACCATCTCGTGCGCATCAGGGAGGGGGACGAGTGGAAGACGGCGTTTAACACTCCGTTAGGGCACTTTGAATACCGGGTTCTTCCTTTCGGCCTCGTTAACGCTCCAGCTGTCTTTCAGGCACTAGTTAACGACGTCCTGAGAGACATGCTGAACATTTTGTTTTCGTTTACATGGACGATATCCTGATTTTTTCACCGTCTCTCTCGATTCATGTTCAGCACGTGCGACGCGTCCTCCAGCGCCTTTTGGAGAACTGTCTTTATGTGAAGGCTGAGAAGTGCACTTTTCATGCCGCCTCTGTCCCTTTTCTCGGTTCCGTTATTTCCGCTGAGGGCATTAAGATGGATCCCGCTAAGGTCCAGGCTGTCATTGATTGGCCCGTTCCTAAGTCACGCGTCGAGCTGCAGCACTTTCTGGGCTTCGCTAATTTCTATCGTCGTTTCATCCGTAATTTCGGTCAGGTGGCAGCTCCTCTCACAGCCCTTACTTCTGTTAAGACGTGCTTTAAGTGGTCCATTTCCGCCCAGGGAGCTTTTGATCTTCTTAAGAATCGTTTTACATCCGCACCTATTCTTGTTACACCTGACATCTCTAGACAGTTTGTTGTTGAGGTTGACGCGTCAGAGGTGGGCGTGGGAGCCATTCTTTCTCAGCGCTCTCTCTGACGGCAAGGTCCATCCTTGCGCGTTTTTCTCTCATCGCTTATCGCCGTCAGAACGTAACTATGATGTTGGTAATCGCGAACTGCTCGCCATCCGCTTAGCCCTAGGCGAATGGCGACAGTGGTTGGGGGGCGACCGTTCCTTTTGTCGTTTGGACTGACCATAGGAACCTTGAGTACATCCGTTCAGCCAAACGACTTAATGCGCGTCAGGCTCGTTGGGCTCTGTTTTTCGCTCGTTTCGAGTTTGTTATTTCTTATCGTCCGGGCTCAAAAACACCAAACCTGATGCTTTATCTCGTCTCTTCAGTTCTTCTGAGGTCTCCACCGACCCCGATGGGATTCTCCTGAGGGGCGTGTTGTCGGGTTGACTGTCTGGGGAATTGAGAGGCAGGTAAAGCAAGCACTCGCTCACACTCCGTCGCCGCGAGCTTGTCCTAGGAACCTTCTGTTCGTTCCCGTTCCTACTCGTCCGGCCGTTCTTCAGTGGGCCCACTCTGCCAAGTTAGCCGGCCACCCCGGCGTTCGGGTACGTGCTTCCATTCGCCAGCGTTTCTGGTGGCCCACTCGGGAACGTGACGCGCGTCGATTTGTCGCCGCTTGTTCGGTCTGCGCGCAGACTAAATCTGGGAACTCTCCTCCTGCCGGCCGTCTCAGACCGCTTCCCATTCCCTCTCGACCGTGGTCTCACATCGCTTTAGATTTTATCACCGGACTGCCTTCATCAGCGGGGAAGACAGTTATTCTTACGGTTGTCGATAGATTCTCTAAGGCGGCTCATTTCATTCCTCTCGATAAGCTCCCTTCTGCTAAGGAGACGGCTCAGATCATTATCGAGAATGTTTTCCAGATTCATGGCCTTCCGTCTGACGTCGTTTCCGACAGAGGCCCGCAGTTCACGTCTCAATTTTGGAGGAGTTTTGCCGTTTGATTGGGGCTTCCGTCAGTCTCTCGTCCGGCTTTCATCCCCAGTCTAACGGTCAAGCCGAACGGGCCAATCAGACTGTTGGTCGCATTTTACGCAGTCTTTCTTTTCGTAACCCTGCGTCTTGGTCAGAACAGCTCCCCTGGGCAGAGTACGCCCACAACTCGCTTCCCTCGTCTGCTACCGGTCTATCCCCTTTTCAGAGTAGCCTCGGGTACCAGCCTCCGCTGTTCTCATCTCAGCTCGCCGAGTCCTGCGTCCCCTCCGCTCAGGCTTTTGTCCAGCGTTGCGAGCGCACCTGGAAGGGGGTCAGGTCGGCACTTTGCCGTAATAGGGCGCAGACTGTGAGGGCCGCTAATAAAGCGTAGGACCAAGAGTCCTAGATATTGTTGCGGTCAGAGAGTATGGCTCTCCACTCAGAACCTTCCCCTTAAGACAGCTTCTCGCAAGTTGGCCCCGCAGTTCATTGGTCCGTTCCGTATTTCTCAGGTCATTAATCCTGTCGCAGTGCGACTTATTCTCCGCGCTATCTTCGTCGCGTTCACCCGGTCTTCCATGTCTCCTGTGTTAAGCCCGTTCTTCGCGCCCCGCTCGTCCCCCCCCATCCTTGTCGAGGGCGCACCCATCTACAGGGTTCGTAAGATTTTGGACATGCGCCCTCGGGGCCGTGGTCATCAGTACCTAGTGGATTGGGAGGGGTACGGTCCTGAGGAGAGGAGTTGGGTTCCCTCTCGGGACGTGCTGGACCGTTCGCTGATCGATGATTTCCTCCGTTGCCGCCAGGTTTCTCCTCGAGTGCGCCAGGAGGCGCCGGTGAGTGGGGGGGTACTGTCATGTCTTGTTATGTCTGTTCCTGTCCTTTCTCTTCACTCTGTCTCTCTCTGCTGGTCTTTTTAGGTTACCTTCTATGTCTCTCATTCTTCAGCTGTTCTACATCTCCCCTAACTAGCTCATTCACCCTTTCCCCACCTGTTCTCTCTTCCCCCTCTGATTAGGTCTCTATTTCTCTCTCTGTTCCTGCTACTTTCAGTGTCTGATTCTTGTTTGTGTTTTTGATGCCAGAAGCAAGCTGTCGTCTCGTTTGCTTCCACCTTGTCCTGTCCTGTCGGAGTCTGCCTGGCAGGTGCATCCTGCACTATACTAACGTTCTTTTTGTTCCGCTGACAACGTTGGAAGAGGATTTATGCCATTCCTGTTTTTCATTAAAGAACTCTGTTTTCTGTTAAAACCGCTTTTGGGTCTTCACTCAAGTTCATAACACACACACACACACACACACACACTGAAGCTCACTCACCGTAAAACTTGGAACATTTTGGCCATCTTCCCGATGGCACGGATCTTGTTCCTGATCACCTCTTTCCTAGCCGCCGCTGCATTGGCTGGAAGGAACGAAGAGGAGTAAAACACAAAACACCAGTCACAAGGAAATGAAAGGGAAGGTTATATTGCCACAACAATAGAGTGAACTGGAACCTACCAATCAACACGTATAAGATCTCCTAAACCTGTGTTAACCTCAGATCTGCATTGTGTCTCACCACCCCTCTTTTTACCCTACTGCTACTCTCTGTTCATCATATATGCAGTCACTTTAACCGCATCTACATGTACAGGCAGTGAGAGAAAAAAGTATTTGATCCCCTGCTGATTTTGTACGTTTGCCCACTGACAAAGAAATGATCAGTCTATAATTTTAATGGCAGGTTTATTTGAACAGTAAGAGACAGAATAACAACAAAAATATCCAGAAAACGTATGTGAAAAATGTTATAAATTGATTAGCATTTAAATGAGGGAAATAAGTATTTGACCCCTCTGCAAAACATGACTTAGTACTTGGTGGCAAAACCCTTGTTGGCAATCACCGAGGTCAGACGTTTCTTGCAGTTGGTCACCAGGTTTGCCCACATCTCAGGAGGGATTTTGTCCCACTCCTCTTTGCAGATCTTCTCCAAGTCATTAAGGTTTTGAGGCTGACGTTTGGCAACTCAAACCTTCATCTCCCTCCACAGATTTTCTATGGGATTAAGGTCTGGAGACTGGCTAGGCCACTCCAGGACCTTAATGTGCTTCTTCTTGAGCCACTCCTTTGTTGCCTTGGCCGTGTGTTTTTGGTCATTGTCATGCTGGAATACCCATCCACGACCCATTTTCAATGCCCTGGCTGAGGGAAGGAGGTTATCACCCAAGATTTGACGGTACATGGCCCCGTCCATCGTCCCCTTGATCCGGTGAAGTTGTCCTGTCCCCTTAGCAGAAAAACACCCCCAAAGCATGTTTCCACCTCCATGTTTGACGGTAGGGATGATGTTCTTGGGGTCATAGGCAGCATTCCTCCTCCTCCAAACACGGCGAGTTGGGTTGATGCCAAATAGCTCCATTTTGGTCTCATCTGATCACAACACTTTCACCCAGTTTTCCTCTGAATCATTCAGATGTTCATTGGCAAACTTCAGACGGGCATGTATATGTGCTTTCTTGAGCAGGGGGACCTTGCGGGCGCTGCAGGATTTCAGTCCTTCATGGCGTAGTGTGTTACCAAATGTTTTCTTGGTGACTATGGTCCCAGCTGCCTTGAGATCATTGACCAGATCCTCCTGTGTAGTTCTGGACTGATTCCTCACCATTCTCATGATCATTGCAACTCCACGAGCTGAGATCTTACATGGAGCCCCAGGCCGAAGGAGATTTACAGTACTTTTGTGTTTCTTCCATTTGCGAATAATCGCACCAACTGTTGTCACCTTCTCACCAAGCTGCTTGGCGATGGTCTTGTAGTCCATTCCAGCCTTGTGTAGGTCAACAATCTTGCCCCTGACATCCTTGGAAAGCTCTTTGGTCTTGGCCATGGTGGAGAGTTTGGAATCTGATTGATTGGTTCTGTGGACAGGTGTCTTTTATACAGGTATCAAACTGAGATTAGGAGCACTCCCTTTAAAAGTGTGCTCCTAATCTCAGCTGGTTACCTCTATAAAAGACACCTGGGAGCCAGAAATCTTTCTGATTGAGAGGGGGTCAAATACTTATTTCCCTCATTAAAATGCAATTCAATTTATTAACATTAACATTTTTGATATGCGTTTTTCTGGATGTTTTTGTTGTTATTCTGTCTCTTACTGTTCAAATAAACCTACCATTAAAATTATAGATGGATAATTTCTTTGTCAGTGGGCAAACATACAAAATCAGCAGGGGATCAAATACTTTTCTCCCTCACTGCACTACCTCAATAAGCCCGACTAACCGGTGTCTGTATATAGCCTTGTTACTGTTATTTTCAAATGTCTTTTTCCTGTTGTTTTATTTCTTTACTTACCTACACACACACACACACACACACACACACACACACACACACACACACACACACACACACACACACACACACACACACACACACACACACACACACACACACACACACACACACACTATTGGTTAGAGCCTGTAAATAAGCCTTTCACTGTAAGGTCTACTACACCTGTTGTATTCGGGGGACATGACAAATAAACTTTCATTTGATTTGACCTTATTTTTTGCGTTTATCCTAAAATCCTATTCTTTCCCCATTGGGGTATGGCTGAAAGGACCAGAGGTGACTCATTGGGGTATGGCTGAAAGGACCAGAGGTGACTCATTGGGGTATGGCTGAAAGGACCAGAGGTAACTCATTGGGGTATGGCTGAAAGGACCAGAGGTAACTCATTGGGGTATGGCTGAAAGGACCAGAGGTAACTCATTGGGGTATGGCTGAAAGGACCAGAGGTAACTCATTGGGGTATGGCTGAAAGGACCAGAGGTAACTCATTGGGGTATGGCTGAAAGGACCAGAGGTGACTCATTGGGGTATGGCTGAAAGGACCAGAGGTGACTCATTGGGGTATGGCTGAAAGGACCAGAGGTAACTCATTGGGGTATGGCTGAAAGGACCAGAGGTGACTCATTGGGGTATGGCTGAAAGGACCAGAGGTAACTCATTGGGGTATGGCTGAAAGGACCAGAGGTAACTCATTGGGGTATGGCTGAAAGGACCAGAGGTAACTCATTGGGGTATGGCTGAAAGGACCAGAGGTGACTCATTGGGGTATGGCTGAAAGGACCAGAGGTGACTCATTGGGGTATGGCTGAAAGGACCAGAGGTGACTCATTGGGGTATGGCTGAACGGACCAGAGGTGACTCATTGGGGTATGGCTGAAAGGACCAGAGGTAACTCATTGGGGTATGGCTGAAAGGACCAGAGGTAACTCATTGGGGTATGGCTGAAAGGACCAGAGGTGACTCATTGGGGTATGGCTGAACGGACCAGAGGTGACTCATTGGGGTATGGCTGAAAGGACCAGAGGTAACTCATTGGGGTATGGCTGAAAGGACCAGAGGTAACTCATTGGGGTATGGCTGAAAGGACCAGAGGTAACTCATTGGGGTATGGCTGAAAGGACCAGAGGTAACTCATTGGGGTATGGCTGAACGGACCAGAGGTAACTCATTGGGGTATGGCTGAACGGACCAGAGGTAACTATTTGGTTTTTAGGACTACAAGCTCTATAAAGGTATGATTACCATCATAGATCTCTTCCTCTCCATCATTCTCCATGAGCTCATCATCTGAACAGATACTGAGAACATTCACCAGCATCTCTGTCACTGTGGATAGATAGAGACAGAGAGACAGAGAGACAGAGAGGGAAATCTGTAATGTCTTTATTCTTTTGGAACTTCTGTTAATGTAATGTTTATTGTTCTTTTTTATTGTTTATTTCACTTTTGTATATTATCTACTTCACTTGCTTTGGCCATGTTAACATATATTTCACATGCCAATAAAGCCTATGAATTGAATTGAATTGAGAGAGAGAGAGAGAGAGAGAGAGAGAGAGAGAGAGAGAGAGAGGGAGAGAGAGGGCACTGCCAAATGTATGACCATATTAGAGACACATATTTCCCTCAGATTACACAGACCCAAAAAGAATTAGAAAATAAACCCAATATTGATAAACTCCCATATCTATTGGGTGAAGTACTACAGTGTACCATCACATCTGTCACGCCCTGACCTTAGAGCTTTTTATGTCTCTATTTTGTTTTGGTCGGTGTGTGATTTGGGTGGGCATTCTATGTTCCTTTCTCTATGTTTTTCTATTTCTTTGTTTTGGCCGGGTATGGTTTTCAATCAGGGACAGCTGTCCATCGTTGTCTCTGATTGGGAACCATACTTAGGTAGCTTTTTCCCTCAGGGTTTTGTGGGTAGTTTGTTCTGTTTTGTGTTTCTGCACCTGACAGGACTGTTTCGGTTTTCGTTCATTCTCTGTGTTATTTTTTTATTTAGTGTTCAGTTGAAATAACAGTATAAACACGTACCACGCTGCGCTTTGGTCCGATGATTCCTCATCTTCCGACGTCGAATATCGTTACAGAACTACCCACTACAACGGACCAAGCAGAGCGGTAACGAGGAGCAGAGGGTTCAGGACTCCTGGACTGGAGAGGAGATATTAGACGGACAGGGACCCTGGAGACAGGCTGGGGAATATTGCCGCCCAAAGGAAGAACTAGAGGCAGCCAAAGCTGAGGTGGCGATATGAGGCAAGGTAGTGCAGCAGGTATGAGAGGCAGCCCCCAAAAAATGTGTGGGGGGGCACACAGGGAGATTGGCGGAGTCAGGCGATAGACCTGAGCCAACTCTCCTTGCTTACTGGAAGCAGCGTAGTACTGGTCAGGCACCGTGTTATGCGGTGTCTCCAGTGAGCGCTCATAGCCCGGAGCGCTATATGCTAGCCCCCCACAAGTGCCATGCGAGAGTAGGTATCCAGCCAGGACGGATTTTGCCAGCTCAGCGCGTTTGGTCTCCGGTGCGCCGTTTCGTCCCAGGGTATCCTGCGCCGGCTCTGCGTACTGTGTCTCCGGGCGCTGGGACGGTTCAGTTCGCCCTAAGCCTGCGCTCCGCCCGTGCCGGGCGTAAGTGGGCATTGAGCCTCCAGTCCAGAGCCCCCAGTGTCGCCCTCCAGTCATGAGCTTCCAGCGACGCCCTCCAGTCCGGACCCTCCAGAGGCGCCCTCCGGTCCGGAGCTTCCAGCGGCGCCCTCCAGTCCGGGGCTCTCTACGAGGGGGCCCAGTCCGGGGCCCGCTACCAGGGTCCCCAGTCTGGGGTCGGCGGCGAGGGTCCCCGCTCTAGAGGCGCCACCTAAGTGGGCCAAGCCAGAGGTGGAGCGGGGCCTACGTCCCTCACCAGAGCCGCCACCGCGGAGAAATGCCCACCCAGACCCGCCCCTATAGGTTCAGGTTTTGCGGCCGGAGTCTGCACCTTTGGGGGGGGGGTTACTGTCACGGTACTGTCACGCCCTGACCTTAGAGCTTTTTACGTCTCTATTTTGGTTTGATCATGGTGTGACTAGGGTGGGCATTCTATGTTCCTTTTTCTATGTTTTTGTATTTATTTGTTTTGGCCGGGTATGGTTCTCAATCAGGGACAGCTGTCTGTCGTTGTCTCTCATCGGGAACCATACTTAGGTAGCTTTTTCCCACAGGGTTTTATGGGTAGTAATTTTCTGTTTTGTGTTTCTGCACCTGACAGGACTGTTTCGGTTTTTGTTCATTCTCTTTGTTATTTTTGTTATTTAGTGTTCAGTTGAAATAACAGTATAAACACGTACCACGCTGCACTTTGGTCCGATGATTCCTCATCTTCCGACGATGAATATCGTTACAGCAGCAAGATTTGTAACTTGTTACCACAAGAAAATGGCAACCAGTGAAGCTCAAACACTACTGTAAATACAACCCATATTTATGTTTATTTATTTTCCCTTTTGAGACAGAGAGAGAAAGAATCAGAGAGAGAGAGAGACAGAGAGAGAGTGCACAGTCAATATGAGAGAGAGAGAGAGAGAGAGAGGCCACAGTCAATATGAGAGAGAGAGAGAGAGAGAGAGAGAGAGGCCACAGTCAATATGAGAGAGAGAGACAGAGAGAGAGAGAGAGAGAGAAAGAGAGAGAGAGGCCACAGTCAATATGAGAGAGCGAGACAGAGAGAGAGAGAGAGAGAGAGAGAGAGAGAGAGAGAGAGAGAGAGAGAAAGAAAGAGAGAGAGAGAAAGAGACAGGCAAAGACCGAGACACAATAGAGAACATATTAAGAGAACATATTATTTTGGTGTTTGTAATACGTGCAGTCATTGTTCACACCTTTCTCTCCAACAAAGGGCAGGGACCAGGTGAAGACATCCATGAAGTTGGGCAGCCAATAGGGATGAGGGGAACAGTTGAACTGGCGGATGTTCATCACGTTGTTCTCATACTTCAGAACCGCCGCTGTGAGAGAACGAGAGTGGCAGGCCTGTTACACACTCAACGCCTACTGGTGTGTGTGTGTGAGTGTGCGCGCGTGCGTGTGTCTTGGACCTTTGTTGTTGTAGACGTCCAGGTAGTTAGGTGCTGAGAAGATGGTGATGAGGGAGGGGAAGCCTGTAGTCTGACTCTTTCTGTACATTCGATATCTAAACAGGGACACAGTCAGGGAATCCAGATTAGGATTAGGGTTAGGGTTACGATTCTATAGATTGTGGTTGAACATTAAGGGGTGTAGGGTTAAATATATGGTTGTTGTGTGGTTAAGGTTAGACTTAACTATGGACAACTGTGTTTAGAAATGGAATGTTTTGATTATGAAACCTGACGCTGCAAACACTTAACCCACATCCCCACCCCCAAACACTTAACCCACATCCCCACCCCCCAAACACTTAACCCACATCCCCACCCCCCAAACACTTAACCCACATCCCCACCCCCCAAACACTTAACCCACATCCCCACCCCCAAACACTTAACCCACCCCCCCACCCCCAAACACTTAACCCACATCCCCACCCCCAAACACTTAACCCACATCCCCACCCCCAAACACTTAACCCACCCCCCCACCCCCAAACACTTAACCCACATCCCCACCCCCAAACACTTAACCCACATCCCCACCCCCAAACACTTAACCCACATCCCCACCCCCAAACACTTAACCCACATCCCCCCACCCCCAAACACTTAACCCACATCCCCACCCCCAAACACTTAACCCACATCCCCCCACCCCCAAACACTTAACCCACATCCCCACCCCCAAACACTTAACCCACATCCCCCCACCCCCAAACACTTAACCCACATCTCCCACCCCTCAAACACTTAACCCACATCTCCACCCCCCAAACACTTAACCCACATCCCCAGCCCCCAAACACTTAACCCCATCCCCACCCCCCAAACACTTAACCCACATCCCCAGCCCCCAAACACTTAACCCACATCCCCACCCTCAAGCACTTAACCCACATCCCCTACTCCTCAAACACTTAACCCACATCTCCACCCCCCAAACACTTAACCCACATCCCCAGCCTCCAAACACTTAACCCCCATCCCCACCCCCAAACACTTAACCCACATCCCCATCCCCCAAACACTTAACCCACATCCCCACCCCCAAGCACTTAACCCACATCCCCACCCCCCAAACACTTAACCCCCATCCCCACCCCCCAAACACTTAACCCCAACCCCCAAACACTTAACCCACATCCCCAGCCCCGGATCAACACACACTGTGGTGGACAGGTGAATGTTTTCAAACGTAATACATTAAGTTGGAGTTTACTGTCACTGTGTCACTCACCATGTGAAGAATAACACATTGTTTTGTCAATAACCAAAGAAAAAGTAGGGCTCCTCTTACCCAGAATCTTGCGCTTCATGTGCTCTGATGACTGACAACAAGTTGTTGGTCTGTAGAAACTCGCACACTGCAGGGTAACTGGAGAGAGAGAGAGATTTCATTCTGAACAACCCTGCATTATATCAGACTAGGATAGTAGGCCTACTCTGAAACAGTTTACATTGAATGACCACCAGGGGTCATCATTGAGCCCAAAATGAACAGCAGAACCAGCTCTAGTAGGAGGGCAGTGGATGTTCCTCTCAGTAGACTGGTGTAGGCTCCATATTGTATAGCACCATATTATGACAACAGTCTCAACTATCCATCTCTCCAATCCTCTGGTCTCTCATTTTATTAATCTCTTTTTTCTCCCTCACTCCCCATCTCTCTCAAGCTCTTTTTTTCCTCACTGTGTCTTAATATCAATCCCCAATCGAGCAATAGTAACCAGTAGTCATGGAAACAGAACGGTGCAGTCTCCCTAGGGATTGTGGGATGTTTTTTGTTTTTTAATATATATTTTTATACAACTTTTACAAAATGTACATTAATGTATGTACAAAGACTTTACCATATCCCAAGCCCTCCATCCACACACCTCAGTCCACCCACCTCCATTCCCTCCAAACCACTCACCCCAACCCCCTCCAAGCCACCCACCCCAATCACCCCATATACCGAACCCACACCCTCCCTCAGTTCGGTCCTAGAACAACAATTGTGCAGTGACATCACAACTAATAAACAAACAAAATACAAGGGGGAGAAATCATTAGTCTCACATAGAAACAACTCAACATACAAGATACAGGGGGAGAAATCATTAGTCTCACATAGAAACAACAACACACAAGATACAGGGGGTGGAAATCATTAGTCTCACATAGAAACAACAACACACAAGATACAGGGGGAGAAATCATTAGTCTCACATAGAAACAACTCAACACACAAGATACAGGGGGAGAAATCATTAGTCTCACATAGAAACAACAACACACAAGATACAGGGGGAGAAATCATTAGTCTCACATAGAAACAACTCAACACACAAGATACAGGGGGGGAAATCATTAGTCTCACATAGAAACAACTCAACACACAAGATACAGGGGGGGAAATCATTAGTCTCACATAGAAACAACTCAACACACAAGATACAGGGGGAGAAATCATTAGTCTCACATACAAACAACTCAACACACAAGATACAGGGGGAGAAATCATTAGTCTCACATACAATCAACTCAACACACAAGATACGGTGGGGAAACATCATTAGTCTCACATAGAAACAACAACACACAAGATACAGATACAAAAAGTGGAGCAACAAAAACAGAAACAAATCATTAAATAAATGATCAGTAAACTTTCAACAAACTTGTTTGGACTGGATAGCATTATATTGATGACTGTACCTATGACTGCTGGGAATACCTACTGGGAAACCTTAAAGCAGTGGGATATGGTTTAAGCTGAAATATGTGTGTGTGGTTCTGCAGCTGTTGTACAAATCCCAATTAGTCTGGTTGTTGTATCTCTGAAGCAGCTTGTAGTTTACCAGTACAACATGTTTCCATCTCACCTCCAATACGTTGTTCCTCGCCTTTCCCCTGTATATCACACCGAAGGACACACCAGATGTGAGTGTGTGTATCCGTATTGGTGTCTGTGTGCGTTGTCATGTTAAAACATGTGTTTACCTGTAGAAGTAGGAGCAGCCTCTGACTGTGTTGTGGCCAAAGTACTCTTGCGTCTTCTCGTTGCCAAAGTCTTCGAGTGGGTCGGCCCACAGCAGGTCACACATGGGCCCGAAAGCTGGAGGCTCCTTGAACCTGTCCAACTGGATTACAGAGACAACGACAGCACAACAGATGCATTCGCTGTATAGATACAATATATTCCTATCTACACAAGAGATAACCAGAACACAGGGATAACAGAACCTGTTCAACTGTACTAGAGAGAGAAAAGGAACACACAGAAATACAGAGAGAGAGAGAGAGAGAGAGAGAGAGAGAGAGAGAGAGAGAGAGAGAGAGAGAGAGAGAGAGAGAGAGAGAGAGAGAACAGCATGTACTGTACAGGAAGTGGAGTCAAAACAAGGGTTGAATCTCCATGGTAACCAGGGCATTGACAGTGTTTGTGTGTTATAGAAAACATTGACAGTACAGTGGGCGTTGTGTCTGAACCTTTTTGATGTCGTCGAGCGTGTGGATCTCTGGCGAGAGCCCTCCATGGACACACAGGAACTGCTGATTCATCAGAGCAGCCAGCGGCAGGCAGTCAAACGCATCCATACACGAGTCATACACCTGCTCAGAGTACTTTATCTTACCTGAGGAGGGGGAGGGGAGGGGAGAGAGAGGATGGGGCGGAGTGAAAGGACGGGGGGGACAGAGAGAGAGAGACGGAGAGAGAAACAGAGAGAGGGAGAGAGAGATAGCGAGAGAGAGGGAGAGAGGGAGAGAGAAAGAAAGAAAGAAAGAAAAAGTGAGAGTGAGAGAGTAAATCAAAACACCATAGTGAAGTAGCCAAACTATGCTGTGTATGTGTGTGTACTGTACAGTATGTGTGTGTGTGTACATGTGTACAGTGTGTGTGTACTGTACAGTATGTGTGGGTACAGTACGTGTGTGTATATGGGTACAGTATGTGTGTGTATATGGGTACAGTATGTGTGTGTACAGTACGTGTGTGTATATGGGTACAGTATGTGTGTGTACAGTACGTGTGTGTATATGGGTACAGTATGTGTGTGTACAGTACGTGTGTGTATATGGGTATAGTATGTGTGTGTACAGTATGTGTGTGTACAGTACGTGTGTGTATATGGGTACAGTATGTGTGTGTACATGTGTACAGTATGTGTGTGTACTGTACAGTATGTGTGTGTACAGTACGTGTGTGTATATGGGTACAGTATATGTGTGTACAGTACGTGTGTGTGTATATGTATATCTGATATGTTTGTCAGAGAAATTATTACTGTAGAGAGGGATCATCAATACCATTTCACCAGCCTCTCTCTCTCCCTCACTCAGTCTGCCTCTCTCCCTCTCCCTCTCTCTCGCTCTGCCTCCCTCTCTCCCCTCTCTCTCCTCTCTCTCTCTCTCTCTCTCTCTCTCTCTCTCTCTCACACACACACACAGCATATGGTAATTGAGGGCGCACACTATTCGCCATAAGCATCAGGGGAAATTAGACTCCTCGTCCCCTGGCCAATCACACACAGCAGACTACGTCCCTCGGCCAATCATTAAGGGCCAAATTAATTTCCTTCTAATCACCTGTTCTCTGACGGGGAGAGACAGAGAGGAGGATGGATGGATGGATGAGAGAGCTGGAACAACGGAGAAGCTAGGACGCTAGTATTAAGGGAGTGGAGGAAAGGGAGGATATAAGAAGAGAACACACCCACTGGACACACACTGGTTGAATCAAAGTTTCTACTTTATTTCAATGAAATTATGTTGAACCAATGTGGAATACACTCGTAGAAAAAAAGTGCTATCTAGAACCTAATATTGTTGGGGCTCCCAAGTGGCGCAGCAGTCTAAAGTACTGCATCTCAGTGCTAGAGATCCTGGTTCATTTCCAGGCTGTATCACAAACGTCTGTGATTGGGAGTCCCATAGGGCGGGGCACAACAGCCCAGCGTCGTTAGGATTTGACCGGGGGAGGCTGTCATTGTAAATAAGAATTTGTTCTTAACTGACTTGCCTAGTTAAATAAAAGTTAAATAAAACAATCAAAAATGTCCCCATAGAAGAACCCTTTAGGTTCCATGAAGAACCCTCTCCACAGAGGGTTCTACATGGAACCTAAAAGGGTTCTACCTAAAACCAAAAAGGGTTCTAACTGGAACCAAAAAGGTATCTCCTATGGGGATAGTCAAATACTTTGAATTGAAGTCTGTGCTCAGTGGGCAAATACTCACATTCAGTTTTGAAAGTGAAATATTCTGTCAGGTGTCTACATTCATGGTTTCCCCGTAGAAGAAATAACGTCTTCGGGTAGAGGATTTTCAACGACCACAGATACAACACACACTGAGAGAGATAGAGAGGACACAGAAAGATCTGTTAGTAACAGTGCAGCTCAGAGGAAAAAATGACCAGTTAGCTACTCACTTGATGTCAGGCTTAAAGTCCTAGATTCAAAGTTACCTGGTTAAACACTTCCTAGTATGCAGAAAGTAGTGTGCCTCTATGAAAGTATGCAGTAGCTAGTGTGCACTAGATAGTGTGCCCCTAGGAAATATGCAGTAGGTATTGTGTCCCTAGGTAGTATGTACTAGATAGTGTGGACTAGGTAGTGTGCACTAGATAGTGTGGACTAGACAGTGTGCACTAGGTACTATAGTGTGCCTTCACCTCAATACTGAAGTAACCCCGGTCCACGTAGTCCCCTAGGAAGAGGTAGCGTGTCGTCGCGGGGGAACCGCCCACCTCAAACAGCTTCATCAGGTCAAAGAACTGACCATGTATGTCTCCACACACTGAAACAACAACGTTACTCTCATAGAAGTGGACATAATAGACTAACATACAACTTCAAACACAACAATGTGAAACACACAACCTCAGTTCTACATAATCACATTCCTATTACTTTAGTTTCATCTAGTCTTACAATAGATGCCAACTTGAGTTTAATACTTTAGTTTCATCTAGTCTTACAATAGATTACAACCTGAATATATTCCAACCAGTCTCTGGAAGTGACAACAAAGCAGAAAGATAAACATCAACCCTTTCTCATATTTTTCAAGTAAATGTAAATTGTCAAATAAGAAAAGCCCTACTCTGACAGTGGCACAACCCCCACTACACTCACTCCTTTCTGTCATATGTTCCTACAGAACAAACAGCATAGAGCGTTAGGGAGAAGCGTAATGGCTGCTGTCTGTCTGTGTGTGAAGCCTGCCCCCCAGCCTGCCTACCACCTCTTCTCTCTGGGGACTAGCAGTAACTGTGAAAACCATAGAGTAGCTAGCTACTGTCTCTCCTCTCACTGTGTGTGTGTGGGATGTGTGCTATCAAGGAATTATCTTACAGCTACCGTTTCCATGGAGAAAGACACACACCAAAGCTATCCAGCTACACAAGTCAAAACTAAAACAGAGCTATTCCGCTGGTATTTTTAATGTAGGGTATAGGCAGTGGCACAAGACCATTCTCTCTTTCTCCCCTTTCATTGTCCCTCTCTCTATTTATCTGCCAAACCATCTTCTGTTCCTCTGTCAGCATCTCTCTACCTCCCGTCCCCCTTTCCCATCACTCTCTCAATTCAATTCAGTTCACCATATTATTGGCAAGGAGATTGTTTTGTAGATATTGACAAAGTACTGCTATTATTGAGAAAATCTAAAGGCGATTAATTCCATGAAGTGACATTCGGCACAACAGTTATGATTAAGCCGGAAACAATTACTCATTATGGAAAATGTACATTCATTTGACTTGTAATCTCTCTTTAACTCTACCTCCCCTCTCTTTAACTCTACCTCCTCTCTATTTAACTCTACCTCCTCTCTATTTAACTCTACCTATTTAACTCTCTCTATTTAACTCTACCTCCTCTCTATTTAACTCTACCTCCTCTCTATTTAACTCTACCTCCTCTCTATTTAACTCTACCTCCTCTCTATTTAACTCTACCTCCTCTCTATTTAACTCTACCTCCTCTCTCTTTAACTGTACCTCCTCTCTATTTAACTCTACCTCCTCTCTATTTAACTCTACCTCCCCTCTCTTTAACTCTACCTCCTCTCTCTTTAAACTCTATTTAACTCTACCTCCTCTCTATTTAACTCTACCTCCTCTCTATTTAACTCTACCTCCTCTCTATTTAACTCTACCTCCCCTCTCTTTAACTCTACCTCCTCTCTATTTAACTCTACCTCCTCTCTATTTAACTCTATTTAACTCTACCTCCTCTCTATTTCTCTACCTCCTCCCCTCTCTTTAACTCTACCTCTCTATTTAACTCTACCACCTCTCTATTTAACTCTACTCTAACCTACCTCCCCCTCTCTATTTAACTCTACCTCCTCTCTATTTAACTCTACCTCCCCTCTCTTTTTAACTCTATTTAACCTCCCTCTATTTCTCTATTTAACTCTACCTCCTCTCTATTTAAACCTCCTCTCTATTTAACCTACCCTCTATTTAACTCTACCTCCTCTCTATTTAACTCCTACCTCTCTTTAAACCTCCTCTCTATTTAACTCTACCTCCTCTCTATTTAACTCTACCTCCTCTCTATTTAACTCTACCTCCTCTCTATTTAACTCTACCCCCCTCTCTATTTAACTCTACCTCCCCTCTCTTTAAACCTCCTCTCTATTTAACTCTCCTCTCTATTTAACTCTTCCTCTCTATTTAACTGTACCTCCCCTCTCTATTTAACTCTACCTCCTCTCTATTTAACCCTACCTCCCCTCTCTTTAACTCTACCTCCTCTCTATTTTTAACTCTATTTAACCTACCTCCTCTATTTAACTCTACCTCTATTTAACCTCCTCTCTATTTAACTCTACCTCCCTCTCTATTTAAACCTCCTCTCTATTTAACTCTACCTCCCTCCTACCTCCCTCTCTCTTTAACTCTACCTCCTCTCTATTTTAACTCTATTTAACTCTACCTCCTCTCTATTTAACTCTATTTAACTCTCCTCTCTATTTAACTCTATTTAACTCTACCTCCTCTCTATTTAACTCTACCTCCCTCTCTATTTAACTCTACCTCCTCTCTATTTAACTCTACTCTATTTAACTCTACCTCCCTCTCTTTAACTAACTCTACCTCCTCTCTATTTAACTCTACCTCCTCTCTATTTACCCTACTATTTAACTCTACCTCCTCTCTACCTCCTTCTAACTCTACCTCCTCTCTATTTAACTATACCTCCTCTCTATTTAACTCTACCTCCTCTCTATTTAACTCTACCTCCTCTCTATTTAACTCTACCTCCTCTCTATTTAACTCTACTTTAACTCTACCTCCTCTCTATTTAACTCTACCTCCTCTCTATTTAACTCTACCTCCTCTCTATTTAACTTACCTCCTCTCTATTTAACTCTACCCCCTCTCTATTTAACTCTATTTAACTCTACCTCCTCTCTATTTAACTCTACCTCCTCTCTATTTAACTCTACCTCCTCTCTATTTAACTCTACCTCTTCTCTATTTAACTCTACCTCCTCTCTATTTAACCCTACCTCCCCTCTCTTTAACTCTACCTCCCTCTATTTAACTCTACCTCCCCTCTCTTTAACCCTACCGCCCCCTCTCTTTAACCCTACCTCCTCTCTATTTAACCCTACCTCTCTATTTAACCCTACTCTTTAACCTCTCTATTTAACTCTACCTCCCTATTTAACTCCTCTCTATTTAACCCTACTCTTTAACTCTACCTCCCTCTATTTCTTTAACTCTACCTCCCTCTATTTAACTCTACCTCCCCCTCTTTCTACCGCCCCCTCTCTTTAACCCTACCTCTCTCTATTTAACCCTACCCCCTCTCTTTAACCCTACTCTACCTCCTCTCTATTTAACTCTACCTCCTCTCTATTTAACTCTACCTCCTCTTTTAACCCTATTTAACCTCTACCTCCCCTCTCTTTAAACTCTCTATTTAACTCTACCACCTCTCTATTTAACTCTACCTCCTCTCTATTTCTACCTCCCCCCTCTATTTAACTCTACCTCCTCTCTATTTAACCCTACCTCCTCTCTATTTAACTCTCCTCTCTATTTAACTCTACCTTTCTCTCTATTTACCTCCCTCTATTTAACCTACCTCCTCTCTATTTAACTCTACCTCCTCTCTATTTAACCTACCTCTCTATTTAACCCCTCTCTTTAACTCTACCTCCCTCTATTTAAACCCTAACTCTACCTCCTCTCTTTAACTCTACCTCCCTCTATTTAACTCTATTTAACCTCCCCTCTCTTTAACCCTACCTATTTAACTCCCCTCTCTTTAACCCTACCTCCTCTCTATTTAACCCTACCCCCCTCTCTTTAACCCTACCTGCTCTATATTTAACCCTACCTCCCCCTTCTCTTTAACTCTACCTCCTCTCCATTTAACCCTACCTCTCCCTCTATTTAACCCTACCTCCCCTCTCTTTAACCCTACCTCCTCTCTATTTAACCCTACCTCTCCCTCTATTTAACCCTACCTCCCCCTCTCTTTAACTCTACCTCCTCTCTATTTAACCCTAACTCTCCTTCTATTTAACCTTCCCTTCCCCCTCTCCCTCCTCACCTGTGACTGGGGCTTCTATATCCAGCATGGTCCTCTCCTGGCACAGGATGGCGGCTCCCTCATTGATGATGCGTAGGGCCACCACCTCCTCCAGACGGCCCTCCTTGGTGAGGTGGGCTTTTAGCAGGTCTACTCTAGGCTTCCCCTCACAGTCAAACACTTCCTTCATGGAGAGCCTGTGGCTCAGGGGGAAGGGGACCGCTAGAGAGAGGAGGAAGGGTAGGTAGAGGAAAAAGGGAAAGGGAGAAAGATGGGGGGACAGGATGACAAAAAGTAGAAGGGAGAGAAATGTTTTTACACATTTTGTTACGTTACAGCCTTATTAAAAAATGTAGTCAATTAATAAAAATGTGAAAAAATGTTCCTCCTCAATCTACACACAATACTTTGTAATGACGAAGTGAAACAGAAAATACAGAAATACACAAGTATTCAGACACTTTGCTATGAGACTCGAAATTGAGCTCAGGTGCATCCTATTTCCATTGATCATCCTTGAGATATTTCTACAACTTCATTGGAGTCCACCTGTGGTAAATTCATTTGATTAGACATGATTTGGAAAGGCACTCTTCCTAGAGCTAGCCGCCCGGCCAAACTGATCAATCAGGGAATAAGGGCCTGGGTCAGGGAGGTGACCAAGAACCCGATGGTGACTCTAACGAAGCTCCAGAGTTCCTCTGTGGAGATGGGAGAAACTTCCAGAAGGACAACCATCTCTGCAGCACTCCACCAATCAGGCCTTTATGGTAGAGTGGCCAGACGGAAGCCACTTCTCAGTAAAAGGCACATGACAGCCTGCTTGGAGTTTGCCAAAAGGCACCTAAAGACTCTCAGACCATGAGAAATAGGATGAAACAAAGATTGAACTCTTTGGCCTGAATGCCAAGTGTCAAGTGTTGAGGAAACCAGCCACCGCTCATCGCCTGGCCAATACTATCCCTACCGGTGAAGCATGGTGGTGGCAGCATCATGCTGTGGAGATGTTTTTCGGCAGGAGGGACTGGGAGACCAGTCAGGATCGAGGGAAAGATGAACAGAGCAAAGTACAGAGAGATCCTTGATGATAACCTGATCCAGAGCACAAAGGACCTCAGTCTAGGGCGAAGGCTCACCTTCAAACAGCACGACAACCCTAAGCACACAGCCAAGACAATGCAGGAGTGGCTTCAGGACAAGTCTCTGAATGTCCTTGAGTGGCCCAGCCAGAGCCCGACGCTGCTCATCCAACCTGACAGAGCTTGAGAAGATCTGCAGAGAAGAATACAGGTGTGCCAAGCTTGAAGCGTTATACCCAAGAATACTCGCAGCTGTAATCACTGCCAAAGGTGCTTCAACAAAGTACTGAGTAAAGGGCCTGGATACTTATGTAAATGTGATATTTCCATTTTTTATTTTGAATACATTTGCAAAACCTTCTAAACCCTGTTTTTGCATTGTCATTATGGGTTATTTTATGTAGATTGCTAAATTGCAGAATAAGGCTGTAACATAACAAAAAGTGAAGTGGTCTGAATACTTTCTGAATGCGCTGTACCTACCCACAGTGCCTTCAGGAAGTATTCACACCCCTTGGCTTTTTCACATTTTCTTGTGTAACAGCCTGCATTTAAAATGTATTAAACTTAGATGTTGTGTCACTTACACACAATACCCCATAATGTCAGAGTGGAATTATATTGTTACAAGTTAATTAGAAATCAAAACCTGAAATGTCTTGAGTCAATAAGTATTCAACTTCTTTGTTACGGAAAGCCTAAATAAGTCCAGGAGTAAACATTTGCTTAACAAGTCACATAATAAGTTGCATGAAATCGCTCTGTGTACAATAAATAGTGTTTAACATGGTTTTTGAATGACAACTACCTCTCTGTACCCCACATGTACAATTATCTGCTAGATCCCTATGTCAAGCAGTGAATTTCAAAGACAGATTCAACCACAAAGACCAGGGAGGTCTCCAATGCCTCACAAAGAAGGGCACCTATTGGTAGATGGGTAAAAATAAAAATTATACAGTGAATATCCATTTGAGCATGGTGAAGTTAGTTAAGTAAGGTTAATTACATTTCACTGCAAAGATACAGGCGTCCTTCCTAACTTAGTTGCTGGAAAGGAAGGAACCACTCAGGGATTTCACCATGAAGCCAATGGTGACTTTAAAATATTTACAGTTTAATGGGTGTGATAGGAGACAACTGTGGATGGATCAACAGCATTGTAGTTACTCAACAATATTAACCTAAATGACAGAAAGAAAAAAGGAAGCCTGTACAGAATACAATTTCTCCAAAACATGCATCCTGTTTGCATAGCCGCAGGACGATGTTCGGGATTTATTTATTTTGGGGGCTACAGACGGCTATATCGGTCCACTAATACTAGTAAAGGCCCAGTGCACTACTTTTTGCACACCCTACCTACGTACCTACCTATCTACCTACCAGAGTTACTGCTAGCCGGCAACAGCCAAATTTGACCGCTAAAAAAATGAAAAGCCTATAAATAAAACTGTTGCCGGTCAAAATGACCAGGAGAACAAAAATGCCATTGCAAAATAATGCTTTTCATTAATTGATGGAAATACAGTCTTTAGGTTAATTTGCATAATTTTGCGGAATTAAATTGGCGCGTGTGTATTTTTGTTCGTCATCATGGATCTTATTTATCCAACACAAATATCACATACGGAGATTTGTCACGATCGTTATAATGAGTGGACCAAGATGCAGCGTGATATGGTTCAATCCTCTTTATTTTGAAGTGAAACTCAAAGAAAACAATAAATGCAAAACGAAACGTGAAGCTGCTATAGTGCTCACAGGCAACTATATATAGTCAAGATCCCACAAAGCACAATGGGGAAATGGCTGCCTAAATATGATCCCCAACCAGAGACAACGATAAACACCTAGATAACCCACCCTAGCCACGTGACAAGATTATTAAAAATAATTGCTAAGACAGAGAGAGCCGCTGTGCCTCTAGCTCTTAGGAAACTTTGCAGTATTTGTTTTTTTACGTGTTATTTCTTACATTATTAGCCCAGATTTGTTTTGCCGGGAAGAACTATTGGATATCAGTGGCGGTAACTCACCAGCACTACCAGCATTACGGCCAGGAATACAACTTTCCCTAATCGGATCCGTTGTTTGCACCCCCCAGGGCAATTGGACTGAATCCAGAGGCCGATCCAAAACCCCACCGGTGGAGGAGAGGTACTCAGAGTGGTCTTCTAGTTCGATTTAGGAGGTGCGCACACCTCCCACAGCGTCAGTGTATATTACTCGCTTATGTTCAGTCTCTGGATAATAAAGTTGACAAGCTCAGGGCGAGGATTTCTTTCCAGAGAGACATCAGGGATTGTAACATACTCTGTTTCACGGAAACATGGCTCTCTCATGATATACTGTCTGAGTCTGTCCAGCCAGTTGGGTTCTCAGTTCATCGCACAGACAGTAACAAATATCTCTCCGGGAAGAAGAAAGGCGGGGGTGTATGTTTCATGATTAACGACTCATGGTGTGACTGTGAGAACATACAGGAACTCAAGTCCTTTTGTTCACCCGACCTAGAATACCTCACAATCAAATGCTGACCGTATTATCTCCCAAGAGAATTCTCTTCGGTTATAGTCACATCCATGTATACCCCCCCTCAAGCCGATACCACGATGGCCCTCAAAGAAATTCAATGGACTTTATGCAAACTGGAAACCACATATCCTGAGGCCGTATTTATTGTAGCTGAGGATTTTAACAAAGCAATTTTGAGGAAAAGGCTTCCGGGATGCCTACAAGGCCCTCCCCTGCCCTCCTTTCAGCAAATCTGATCATGACTCCATTTTGCTCCTCCCTTCCTATAGGCAGAAACTCAAACAGGAAATACCGGTGCTAAGGACTATTCAACACTGGTCTGACCAATCGGAATCTACGCTTCAAGATTGTTTTGATCACGCGGACTAGGATATGTTCCGGGGGGGGGGTCTCCGAGAATAATATAGACAAATTCCAAGATACAGTGACTGAGTTTATCAGGTGATGGAGATGTTGTATCCATTGTGACTATTAAAACCTACCTTAACCAGAAACCGTAGATAGATGGCAGCATTCGCTCAAAACTGAAAGTGTAAACCATCGCATTAAACCATGGCAAGGTGATTGGAAATATGGTTGAATACAGACAGTGTAGTCATTCCCTCCATAAGGCAATCAAACAGGCAAACCATCAGAATAGAGACAAAGTGGAGTTGCAATTCAACGGCTCAGACATGAGCAGGGTCTACAGTCAATCACGGACTACAAAGGGAAAACCAGCCATGTCGCAAACACCGACGTCTTGCTTCGGACAAGCTTAACACCTTAACACCTTTGAGGATAACACAATGCCACCGACGCGGCCCGCTACCAAGGACTGTGTGCTCTCCTTTCCGTGGCCGACGTGAGTAAGACATTTAAGCGTGTTAACCCTCGCAAGGCTGCCAGCCTAGACGGCATCCATAGCTGCGTCTTCAGAGCATGTGCAGACCAGCTGGCTAGAGTGTTTACGGACATATTCAATCTCTCCCTATCCCAGTCTAAAGTCGTGGCCAAAAGTTTTGAGAAAGACACAAATACTAATTTCCACAAAGTTTGCTGCTTCAGTGTCTTTAGATATTTTTTGTCAGATGTTACTATGGAATACTGAAGTATAATTACAAGCATTTCTGTAAAGGAGTGAGTAACTGGCTGCAGGGAAGTCAGGCGCAGGAGAACAGAAATGGGGAGCAAACGGAGCCCTTTATTGAGGCGAACAAAACACGGGACTCAGAAAACTAAACCCACCTGGGTTACAATAACCCGGCGTGAACCAGCCTGGAGTACACATACATTTACATTTAACAATTCCACACACAGACATGGAGAGAAACAGAAGGTTATATTCAAGACGAGTAATGAGGGAATGCAAACCAGGTGTGCGGGAAAACAAGATAAAGCAAATGGAAAATGAAAGGTGGATCGGCGATGGCTAGAAGACCAGTGACGTCGAAACGCCGAACGCCGCCCGAACAAGGAGAGGGACCAACCTCGGCTGAAGTCGTGACAATTCTTAAGTGTCAAAAGCTTTTATTGACAATTACATGAAGTTGATGCAAAGAGTCAGTATTTGCAGTATTGACCCTTCTTTTTCAAGACCTCTGCTATCCACCCTGGCATGCTGTCAATTAATTAATTGCTCCATCATGCTGGAAGAGGCATTGTTCGTCAACAAACTGTTCCTGTATGGTTGGGAGAAGTTGCTCTCGGAGGATGTCTTGGTACCATTCTTTATTCATGGCTGTGTTCTTAGGCAAAATTGTGAGTGAGCCCATTCCCTTGGCTGAGAAGCAACCCCACACATGAATGGTCTCAGAATGCTTTACTGTTGGCATGACACAGGACTGATGGTAGTGCTCACCCTGTCTTCTCTGGACAAGCTTTTTTCCAGATGCCCCAAACAATCAGAAAGGGGATTCATCAGAGAAAATGACTTTACCCCAATCCTCAGCAGTCCAATCCCTGTACCTTTTTTCAGAATATCAGTCTATCCCCAATGTTTTTCCTGGAGAGAAGTGGTTTATTTGCTGCCCTTCTTGACACCAGGCCATCCTCCAAAAGTCTTCGCCTCACTGTCCATGCAGATTCACTCACACCTGCCTGCTGCCATTCCTGAGCAAGTTCTGTACTGGTGGTGCCCCGATCCCACAGCTGAATCAACTTTAGGAGAAGGTCCTGGCACTTGCTGAACTTTCAGGCGCCCTGAAGCCTTCTTCACAACAATTGAACCGCTCTCCTTGAAGTTCTCGATGATCCGATAAATGGTTGATTTAGGTGCAATCTTACTGGCAGCAATATCCTTCCCTGTGAAGCTCTTTTTGTGCCAAGCAATGATGACGGCATGTGTTTCCTTGCAGGTAATCATGGTTGACAGAGGAAGAACAATGATTCCAAGCACCACCTTCCTTTTGAAGCTTCCAGTCTGTTATTCAACTCAATCGGCATGAACGAGTGATCTCCAGCCTTGTCCTCATCAACACTCACACCTGTGTTAACGAGAGAATCACTGACATGATGTCAACCGGTCCTTTTGTGGCAGGGCTGAAATGCAGTGGAAATGTTTTTGGGGGATTCAGTTCATTTGCATGGCAAAGAGGGACTTTGCAATTAATTGCAATTCTTCTGATCACTCTTCATAACATTGTGGAGTATATGCAAATTGCCATCAATATTAATTAATTAATATTTGTGTAATTCTCAAAAACTTTGGCCACGACTCTACTGTCCCAACATGCTTCAAAATGTCCACTATTGTTCCTGTCCACAAGAAAGCAAAGGTAACTGAACTAAATTACCCGCCCAGTAGCACTCACTTCTGTCATTGTGAAGTGCTTTGAGAGACTAGTCAAGGATCATATCACCTCTACTTTACCTGACACCCTATTTTCCTGGTGCCAGGAAAATAACCTCTCAACCTCTCACTGCAAAGGAGCAGATTGTGGATTTCAGGAAACAGAAAAGGGAGCATCCCCCAATCCACATCAATGGGACCGCAGCCTATACATCCCTGACAAACTGAAATGGTCCACCCACACAGACAGTGCGGTGAAGAAGGAGCAACAGTGCCTCTTCAATCTCAGGAGGCTAAAGAAATTTGGCTTGGCACCTAAAACCCTCACAAACCTTTACAGATGCACAATTGAGAGCATCCTGTTGGGCTGTATCACCGCCTGGTACAGCATCTGCATCGCCTGCAACTGCAAGGCTCTCCAGAGGGTGGTGCGGTCTGCCCAACGCATCACCGGGGGCAAACTACCTACCCTTCAGGACACCTACAGCACCCAATGTCACTGGAAGGCCAAAAAGATCATCAAGGACAACAACCACCTGAGCCAATGCCTGTTCACCCCGCTATCATCCAGAAGGCGAGGTCAGTACAGGTGTATCAAAGCTGGGACTGAGACTGAAAAACAGCTTCTATTCTCAAGGCCATCAGATTGTTAAATATTGTTAAATAATCATCACTAGCACATTATAAACATAGACCTGGAATAACTGGCCACTTTAATAATGTAACACTAGTCACTTTAATAATGTTTACATATTTTGCATTACTCATCTCATATATAAACTACTGGTCAACTTTTTTAGAACACCTACTCATTCAAGGTTTTTCTTTATTTTTTACTATTTTCCAAGTTGTAGAACAATAGTAAAGACATCAATACTATGAAATAACACATGAAATCATGTAGTAACCAAAAAAGTATTTAACAAATCAAAATATATTTTATATTTGAGATTCTTCAACTAGCCACCCTTTTCCTTGATGACAGCTTTGCACACTCTTGGCATTATCTCAACCAGCTTCATGAGGTAGTCACTTGGAATGCATTTCAATTAAAAGGATTTCATTTGTGGAATTTCTTTCCTTCTTAATGCGTTTGAGACAATCATTTGTGTTGTGACAAGATATGTAGGGTATACAGAAGATAGCCCTATTTGGTAAAATACCAAGTCCATATTATAGCAAGAACAGCTCAAATAAGCAAAGAGAAACGACAGTCCATCATTACTTTAAGACATGAAGGTCAGTCAATGCGGAACATTTTAAAGACTTTGAAAGTTTCTTCAAGTGCAATCGCAAAAACCATCAAGTGCTATGATGAAACTGTCTCTCATGAGGACCGCCACAGGAATGGAAGACCCAGAGTTACCTCTGCTGCAGAGGATATGTTCATTAGAGTTACCAGCCTCAGAAATTGCAGCCCAAATAAATGCTTCACAGAATTCAAGTAACAGACACATCTCAACATCAACTGTTCAGAGGAGACTGTGTGAAACAGGCCTTCATGGTCGAATTTCTGCAAAGAAACCACTACTAAAGGACACCAATAAGAAGAAGAGACTTGCTTGGGCAAAGAAACACGAGCAATGGACATTAGACCAGTGGAAATGTGTCCTTTGATCTGGAGTCCAAATTGGATATTTTTGGTTCCGGGGTGTGGGTGAACAGATGTGTATTTCCCACCATGAAGCATGGAGGAGGAGGTGTTATGGTGTGGGGGTGCTTTGCTGGTGACACTGTCTGTGAATTATTTAGAATTCAAGGCACACTTAACCAGCATGGCTACCACAGCATTCTGCAAAGATACGCCATCCCATCTGGTTTGAGCTTAGTGGGACTATCATTTGTGGTGTTTATACTGTATTTTATCCTATTCTACTGTATCTGACATTGCTTGCCTGTTACGTCCTGACCTTAGTTCCTTTTTTATGTCTCTATTTTAGTTTGGTCAGGGCGTGAGTTGGGGTGGGCATTCTATGTTTGTTCTGTGTGTTATAGTTCTATGTGTTTGGCCTGGTATGGTTCCCAATCACAGGCAGCTGTCAATCGTTGTCTCTGATTGAGAACCATACTTAGGTAGCCTGTTCCCACCGGGTGTTTGTGGGTAGTTGTTTTCTGTTTTGTGTGTCTTCACCTTACAGAACTTGCAGTGTTCAGTGTATTTATTAAAATTAACATGGAC